>NC_060014.1:2716153-3017115 GCF_912999745.1 Papilio machaon
TTCACTGTATATTTGTAATATCCATAGAAAAAAATAAATGTTTATTTCATGACATGTTTTATGTTATTCTTTGAGCAGTGTAAACAAGATAAAAAACATTCTTAAATTTTTAATTTACAATACGAGAATTTTATATTGACTTTTTGATATCCGATCGATATTAAATGTACAAAATGTCACCTGGAGATAGTTTCGTAGCCCATTTAATGCAAGCAATCAAATATTTCCTTTTTTATAACATTAGTAGACTAGTGGCTGACCATTGTTTGAAATACGACATAATGAGATTTTTTATTTATGATTAAAAATAGCTTTTTGCATTTTTTCCTTAAAAATGGACACAAAATTTCTTCTTCACGTTTTATTATAATAATTTTCTGCAAAGGATTGGAATAAGTTGCCGGCGTTAGTTTTTCCGTCCAAGTATGTCCAAGTAGGACGTCCTTCAAGAGTAGAGTGAATAGACATTTACAAAACTAGATATTCCTTCTTTAGACCACATAATTACTTCATCAGGTGAGATCGTGGTAAAGCGCTAGCTTTTTCAATATAAAAAATTTACTTTGTTTCAGATTTAAATTATCAAGTGGATGAAATATTTAGACAGATATCATCAGCTGAGGGTCCGTTTTCATTCTTTTATTTACTCTTCGATTAAAAATCTGACCATAAAATAAATTTGTATGTAAATAAATAATCTAAACAAAAAGAAAGTGTCTTTATTTAATCAAAAAATACTTACCACTAAATATTTTACTAATCTATATATATAAAGGAAAGTCGTGTTAGTTACACTATTTATAACTCAAGAACGGCTGAATCAATTTGACTGAAAATTGGTGGCAGCTTAGAACCAGGAAACGGACATAGGATCATTTTTACCCCGTTTTCTATTTTTTATTCTGCGCGGACGGAGTCGCGGCTAAAAGCTAGTATTATATAAAAAAAACAATTTGTTTGAATAATTTATATTTAATTACAAAATCCATACAAATATTACTTACAATAAACATAATGGATAAATACATAGCTAATAATCACGACCATTCATATACCAGGGGTATACAATCAAAACTTTCACCTAAAATTGGTTTATTTTTGATTATATACCCCTGATACCTTATACATAACTGATTTAATATACGTCCAAATACAGTTCATACAAACATCCATACATAAATCAATCATACATAAATCCAATGTCTATATATGTATTAAAAAGTTTTTTTCTAGAAAATAGTGTAAATTTTATAAATATATAACCTACTAAATGTCACCTGAAACTTGGTCCGAACGGAATAAAAAAAAAACTTAATAAGTAACCTATGTGTTCTACATGTGACAAATATCATAAATGGAGATACAATTCAAACATCCATACATGTATTCAAAATATTTATAATATTAGTAAGATATTAAATACATAACTCCGGAGCACAAAAGTGAAGCAAAAATCTCCGGAGGTCATTTGTTAGTTTAAATTCTTTCAGTGTTGTCATTTTCAATACAAATAGAAAGAAAAATTTGCTTTTAAATTAGATATAAAACTAGTATGAAACACTCCATCTATCTTACTAATATTATAAATGTGAATGTTTAGATGTATGTTTGTTTGAAGATATCTCCGGAACAGTTCAACGGATCTTGATGAAATTTGTCACAATAGTAGAACATAGTCTGGAAGAACACATACACTACTTATTAAGTTTACTTTTAATTCCATTCGGACCAAGTTTAAGGCGACATATAATATGATATATATCTAAACCAGTGATTGTCAAACTTATTTCTTTCACCGCCCCCTTTGAAAATCAATTATATTTCAGAGCGCCCCTAATTTTTATTCAACCCTAAAACTTAAAAACCACAATTTCATTACATTAATTAATTTCAATGCTCCTCATTTTTTGGGCCTCTTATCGCCCCCTCCTAGGTTTCAAACGCTTCCAAAGGGGTCGTTATCGCACACTTTGGAAAACACTGATCTAAGGTAACAATATAATATTAATTAAAATCATGTTTTTTCAACTTCTGATAAAACTTCACAAAAAAATCTCCATTTTTTTATTAATAATTATAATTTAAAGATGGTTTATACACATTTTTTTCAATTAAAAACCTGATTATTTTTAAATGCACTTGTTTTTTTCTTAGTAAAAATCTTTATTTTTAAAAGTAACCAATTGGACATAAGATATTTGGAGGTATATAAAATCTTTGATATAATGAAATTCAATAGAAATGACATATTATAACAAACATGTCTAAACAATTTAACATTTTATAACTCTGTAAACAGATACGTTGAAGGAAAACATTGTGATGCTGCACATATCTGAGAAGATATTCAATGATATGTGTGAAGTCACTACACTTGACTGTGGTTGACTATGACATAGTCATCTCTAACTTAGGGTAGACTCTGAGACCCTCATTAAAAATTGAAACAGATTTATTACCAGACATATCTATATATATAAAAGAAAGTGGTGTTAGTTACACTATTTATAACTCAAGAAAGGTTGAATCGATTTGACTGAAAATTGGTGGGCAGGTAGCTTAGAACTAGGAAACGAACATAGGATAATTTTTACCCCGTTTTCTATTTTTTTATTCCGCGCGGACGGAGTCGCGGGTAAGAGCTAGTTTCTAATAAATCCATAGACAAATATAATATCTCATTTCCATTGAATTCAATTATGTTTTAAAAAATATAAGCTTAAATATAAATCTCGTTTATAAATACATTGATTGGAGTAAAATTACATTTTCAATATCAATACATGTACGAAAAAAATAGTCATATGTTTTTGGTAAAAAAAAATAAGATAGAAAATATGTTTTACTAGTGAAAGCCCACTTTAATATTCAAAAATAAGTCGAACTAATTCATAGCACACTAGCGCCCTCATATCAACAAAAATCTTGTAAACTAGACTGACAAGCTCGACAAGTTAGTTCCGACACAAAATATATAGATTACTAGCTGTCGCCCGCGACTCCGTCCGCGCGCATTTAATACGCTTATATGAGACGTTCGTAGATTTACCATAGCAGCGCCATCTATTGATTACTTACTCAACCCAGTCTAAAGGTATCGACATCTGTTAGAATCATTTGGAGTTAACAGATAATTGTGACTGTCAAATAATAACAGACAAATAATTAGCAATAAATTAAAATTGCGACTATAATTTGAGATTTAAACTATCCTATCTCTCAAGTTGGATCGAACTGCACATGGTGTGCGAATTTTATTATAATCGGTTAAGTGGTTTAGGAGTCCATTGAGGACAAACATTGTGACACGAGATTTATATATATTAAGATAGATACGACAGTAAATTATTACATTAAAAACAAGACAACTGTACTATAAAGGAACTTATGACACTTTTTTGATATTGAATGGAGGGCGCTATCACTGACATAATTTATTTTAACTTGCCGACATTGTCAGATAACTTTGTCGGTGTACAAAATGTTTGAATTCATGTTGATTTTTTTTTTATTTATATTACATTATAATAACTATAATTCGATTCATGTTTTCTAATTTACTTTATAACCACATTTTGTATATAAAAAAAACCTAGAATTAAATTTTTTAGGAATTTTAGCATAGTACATTAGAACCTAAATAATTGAGAGTCCTTTGATTTCCTTAAGCGAGAAACTTTGGTAAGAGAGATACATCAATACAACTTGATCTATAAAAAAATAATAAAAAAATATTGTTTTTTTGACGGAATTATTTGACAAATATAGTAATAACACTTTACTTATTAGTATAATACATAATCCATACATACAGAATATAAAAATGATTCCAGACTCATTGGTATATAAAACATACTATAGTCAAACCTGGATAATGAAGAATCCAAGAAATCGCAATATTTATCTCGCCTTTAGAAGTTTCTCTCTTATGGAGACTCTCGCTTATAAAGGTTCTCGCTTGTCTAGGTTTGACTGTTTAAATCAGGGATACCCAAACTATTTTGTACAAGTGACCCCCCCTTTTCCAAAATGAATTTACCTCAGACCCCCACATGGTCAAAATACCTACTTTTAAGATCAACTATTATTATTAATTCTGACTTAGGTAAATAGAAGACAGAGTGAGAATTAGCAATGTTTTAAGTTAGATATTAACCCCAAGGGTTTATGGTTTATATTATCTACCTAGTTCTATGTATCTTGAGATGTCTGAGAGCACATCTTGCGGCGGTGCCTTTGGCGATGCGATAGTTCCTACCGACACCTTTGAAGGCGCCGCGACCAAACACCTCAACACACACACGAACACGACGACCATCTGCGAGACGCTCCGGTTTACTGCAAATATAAGAAAAAAAACCATTAAATGCAAATGTTTAGATGGATGGATGGATATTTTCAGAACGCCTCAACAGATCTTGATGTAATTTGTCACAGATTTAGAACATAGTCTGGAAGAAAACATAGATTATATATATAAAAAAAAGTGGTGTTAGTTACACTATTTAAAACTCAAGAACGGCTGAATCGATTTGACTGAAAATTGGTGGGCAGGTAGCTTAGAACCAGGAAACGGACATAGGATAATTTTTACCCCGTTTTCTATTTTTTATTCCGCGCGGACGGAGTCGCGGGTAAAAGCTAGTTTGTTATATTTTTTATATATTCAAGCAGACGGAGTCGCGAGCGACAGCTAGTCTAAAAATAAATTAAAATTACTATGTCAAAGCATAAGCTCTTATGGAATGATTATAATAATAAAAAAAAGTTGGTCCTTCGAGACGGACATACCCAAATTTGGCTGTATCAGGTTCAGCTTCCAGTAACTCTCTCACAGGTGACTTGGGCGCTGCTGCACTGAACGCCTCCAGTTCAGCGCCCATAAGGCGCACGTAGGATCTCCAAACTGCGCCTAGAGACATACCTAAAAGGGGGATAATTCAGTTAAATTAAGACAGAATTTGATGAAACTTTAATATTTGTTTAAACAGCTGATTTTTTTTTAATTAAATAATCGATTATTTGAAATTACATATATTAATATATCTTGTAAATATTAAAATGAAGGGATCTCCAATTAGTCATATGAGACTCTAATGGGGGGGTGAGGTGTGGAAAAAAATCACAAAACATCACAAAGATGGAAGGGGTGGCTAGAATAAAATATCACCTTTATTTCTTTGTCATATTTCTTTGTTATAGAATTAATTTTATGCTTATGAGTGGGGGGGGGGGTAGTTTAAAACCTCAACATATATTACCAGAAATGGGGGTTAAAAGGTTTTTTAAAAAAATCTCACGTGATTAATAGAATGCTTTAGTACATAATCATACTTAATATTATAAATGTGAATGTTTAGATGGATGGATGTATATTTGTTAGAAGATATCTCCGGAACGGATCAACAGATCTTGATGAAATTTGTCACAGATGTAGAACATAGTCTGGAAGAACACATATGTTACTTATTATGTTTTTTTTTTTAATTCTGCGCGGACGAAGTCAGGTATAAATATTTTCCAATACCTGAATCTAGAAATATAGCTCCCGCGATAGACTCGAATAGATCACCCAATGCTTTTGGTACCTCCACATCTTCTGCTTGTTCCATTTCGTCTTCGTGTATTAAATAATGCTGGAAATACAACATTTCTTCAAAAAAATACGTTTCTTCAAAAAAAAAAACATATACACAAAAATAACAAATATAAGTTTATTCTGCAACAAAACAAAGAAAATATAATTACAAAGATTTAAAATTTAAATCAAGCGAGAGTTCAAGTGACAGCGATATTTTTCTCGCTTATAGAGGCTTATAGAACCCGTGTTTCTCGCTTAAGGAGGGACCCAAAAATAACTCTCGCTTATCGAGGTTCAACTGTATTTATCTACATACTATTAATGAAATTAACTATCCGTGTGTAACATCGAAAAAAAATCCTTTAACGCGATGTATTTGTATTACATATAATGAAAAATTAATTTTTAAAATTTTTATCCATCTGCAAGTCTAAGTTTGTTGCAAGTAATCTCCGAAACGAGTGTACCAATTTTGATGGAACTTTCACTGAAACGTAGCTGATGAATGAGAAAGTAACTAAGGCAATTTTTTTAAATTCCACACTAAAGAAATCACTGGCAATAGATCAACAGATATTATGTAAATCAAATTTTACTAATATTATAAACTAGCTTTTACCCGCGACTCCATCCGCGTGGAATAAAAAAAATGCATACAATATAAAAAAGTTCCTATGTCCGTCTCCTAGTTCTAAGCTACCTCCCCATCAATTTTCAGCTAAATCAGTTCGACCTATCTTGAGTTATAAATGGTGTAACTAACACCACTTTCTGTCTATATATATAGATATGAAAGTTTAGATGGATGGGTGTATGTTTGTTTGAAGATATCTCCGGAACGTCTCAACAGATCTTGATGAAATTTAGCACAGATGTAGAACATAGTCTGGAAGTACACATAGTCTACTTATCGTTTTTTTTTAATCTGCGCGGAAAGAGTCGCGGGCGACAGCTTGTATAACTATAACTCTACTATACAATTTGTATTTTGTTATATTTACCTCTTCACTAATAGAATGTCCATTTTCTTCTTGTATTTTCACATATTTCGTCAAAACTTCGTTCAAACCTGGCGACATATGGCGAAAATATCTGGAAACCATTTCATACAAATATAATAAGGATCCAGGAAATAATAGTTACCCTTTTCAAATTAGTAAATTGAAAAGGGGTTAGTGGAGATGGGAATATGACGTTCACAGAAGGGTACATTTTTGTACTGTCAAGGAATTTGGTGGTATTCCACATTAAAAGCGACAGTCGTTTAAACGTTTCGTAAGCAACAGAACTCAGCTTTTTAATATTTCTGAACGAAAAAGAACTCTTTCAGTAGTATAAGACGAACCGTGGGTTTCTGAGACCAAAATCTTTGTATAAAACATAATCATCCTCTCATTATCTTTAACATAACAGAAACAATTTTGGTCTTAGAAATCCACGGTAATTTATTTCGCTGCTACATAATTGGTTATTTTATAAAAAAAACAGGAGAAGTTTATCTCATTGCTGGGACTATATTTTTCTGTAATTGGAACACCGCGAATTGCCCTGACTGTAGTTCCTCTTTTCTATCCTGTCTATAGATTACCTTCTGGTATAAAAAAGTGTATTAATCATCTCCTTAACCTTGTCCCACTTACGTAGGGTCGGTGCACCAGGTTTCCTTCCTACAAATGAATCTACCTGCCCTCATCTCCACTATCACCCCCTTCTTCATGTCACCTTTCACGCAATCCATCCATTCCTAGGCCTACCTCTACCAGTGTACCTCTACACTCGTACTTAACGTTGAAAATAATACATCGAATAAAGTCATAGAATTATACATACTTGTGGAAGCCATGTCGTGCTGCTAAAGTAGCAAATATTGTATTATTGACTAAAGCTGAACGTAGATCTGTGAGAGCGCCAGGAGAATGACGTCGCGCGTCTTCATACAAATGTCGTGTTATTAGATAATCTGAAAACATATAACTTCAAACTTTCGTGGTTTTTACAAATATAATGTTCGTAAGAAACGGGATTCTTACCACGATTAGGCCACGAATATCGGGAGCTCAAACAGCCTAATCGTGGTAAGAATCCCGTTTCTTACGAACATTAAATCTGAAAACATGTCAGATAAATGTAAAAATAAAGAAATCTCGTAATAAATGTATTCTATATCACTCAGTGATAATGTAGCTTTCTAATGGTGAAAGAATTTTTGAAATCGGTTCAGTAGTTTTTCAGTTTATTTGTTACATATAAAAATATAAATCTTTCATAATTATAAATGTAAATGTAGATTAAATATTTCTTTACTTTTTTTTTTATAAATAAATAACTAATGAATTATACAACCACTTCGCTTTATATAACAAAGTGTTCTGTGCACATTGGATGTATCTTTTGTGTACATTTTTAATCAAATCATTTTTAGCCGACTTCAAAAAGGAGGTTATCAATTCGACTGTATTTTTTTTTATGTGTGTTACTGCGAATCTCCGCCACTGGTGGTCCGATTTTGATAAAAAATATTTTAATCGAAAGGAAGTGCTTGCAGATGGGTCCCATTTTTTTTTTGTAAACAATTTTTTGATTTATATTGAGATTTTGTTATCATAAGATAGATTTTATAACTTTTATGACCTGTAATTTATACATCTACATATATAAGTTTCTAAAGAAAAAAAATGGTTATTGTGAGAAAACTATAAAAGATAGATATATGCTATCTCGGACTTTTATTTAGCACATTTAAAGAGCTACAATTCGCCATACATCATTTTTATGTAGGTCTTATAGTTTAGCCTACGTAAGTGCTGAAAGCAAAAATGTCCCTAATGTTCACAACAAATTTTGAAGCTATATTCAAAATCTTCTAGTTATTTAAAAAAAAAAAAAAAAAAAATGGGACCCATCTGCAAGCACTTACTTTCGATTGAAATATTTTTTATCAAAATCAGACCACCAGGGGCGGAGCATGCGGTAACATACAAAAAAAAATACAGTCAAATTGATAACCTCCTTCTTTTTGAAGTCGGCTAAAAAGAAAGTCGTGTTAGTTACACTATTTATAACTCAAGATAGGTCGAACTGATTTAGCTGAAAATTGATGGGAGGTAGCTTAGAACTAGGAGACGGACATAGGATAATTTTTACCCCGTTTTCTATTTTTTATTCCGCGCGGACGGAGTCGCGGGTAAAAGCTAGTTGTATATATATACATACCTAATATAGCGTCACCTAAGAACTCTAAACGTTGATAACAGTCAGTCAACCTGTTCTTCTGATGTGACGCATGTGTCAAAGCTTGCAGCAACAGAGATCTATCTTTGAAACGATATTGTAAAGTCCGCTCTAAAGCTTCGTAACCTGTGAACAATATAGACAGTAGAAAAATGCAGGATCGTAAATAGAATTTCTAGTTTAGAACCTATTCTTGGATAATTTAGATTTTTCCAAGACGTTCTGAAAATATTCTGCTGCAAATTTAGAAATGTAAAGAAAGCAAACAGATGAGCTTTAATTTTATTTATATATAAATGGAAGAAAATACATTCGAACATGGACAAGCTAGAAACCTCTATAAGCGAGAGTTATTGTTCTGTCCCGACAGACTACCTCCATAAGAGACAAAATCTAGTAGGAAATAAACCTCTACAAGCGAGAAACTCTGGTAGGAAATAAACCTCTATAAGCGAGAAACTCTGGTAGGAAATAAACCTCTATAAGCGAGAAACTCTGGTAGGAAATAAACCTCTATAAGCGAGAAACTCTGGTAGGAAATAAACCTCTATAAGCGAGAAACTCTGGTAGGAAATAAACCTCTACAAGCGAAAAACTCTGGTAGGAAATAAACCTCTATAAGCGAGAAACTCTGGTAGGAAATAAACCTCTATAAGCGAGAAACTCTGGTAGGAAATAAACCTCTATAAGCAAGAAACTCTGGTAGGAAATAAACCTCTATAAGCGAGAAATTCTGGTAGGAAATAAACCTCTATAAGCGAGAAATTCTGGTAGGAAATAAACCTCTATAAGCGAGAAACTCTGGTAGGAAATAAACCTCTATAAGCAAGAAACTCTGGTAGGAAATAAACCTCTATAAGCGAGAAATTCTGGTAGGAAATAAACCTCTATAAGCAAGAAACTCTGGTAGGAAATAAACCTCTATAAGCGAGAAATTCTGGTAGGAAATAAACCTCTATAAGCGAGAAATTCTGGTAGGAAATAAACCTCTACAAGCGAAAAACTCTGGTAGGAAAGAAACCTCTACAAGCGAAAAACTCTGGTAGGAAATAAACCTCTATAAGCGAGAAACTCTGGTAGGAAATAAACCTCTATAAGCGAGAAACTCTGGTAGGAAATAAACCTCTATAAGCAAGAAACTCTGGTAGGAAATAAACCTCTATAAGCGAGAAATTCTGGTAGGAAATAAACCTCTATAAGCAAGAAACTCTGGTAGGAAATAAACCTCTATAAGCGAGAAATTCTGGTAGGAAATAAACCTCTATAAGCGAAAAACTCTGGTAGGAAAGAAACCTCTACAAGCGAAAAACTCTGGTAGGAAAGAAACCTCTACAAGCGAAAAACTCTGGTAGGAAATAAACCTCTATAAGCGAGAAACTCTGGTAGGAAATAAACCTCTATAAGCGAGAAAATATAGGACTGTCCTCGGACTCTCGCTTATACAGGTTCGACACTAGATATACAGCTTGTATATATTTTTCTCATTTTTTATAATAAATATCTAACTTTCTTTTTTACTATATTTTGTGTGTAATATTTTTTTATATATATTTCGTCAGTGTAAACTGATGTTATAAAACATACCAGAGAGCATCTGTTCCAATTCACCTTCAGGATCTTCTATATATCTCAAAAGTGGTGATGGCGGAGCTCTTAGTTCTCCAAAGATAGGCTAAAAAATATATTAAAAAAAACATCACCAAACTTCTCTTTTTAGTTACTTTATATAGAGACATGTATATATAAATACCTGATACCAGACTCCATTCTTTTTATAAGGTTTGAGAGAACCCACAGCTCGTCCCGGCCAGCTCCAGTCGTCAGGACCTACTTCTAATTGTATATGATCACCTATCTCATCATCATCATCAAAGTCTGAGTCAGATTCTGATGTACGCTGTTGACGTTTGGTCGGTGGTGATGGTGATTTCTGGAAGATTTATATACTGTAAAAGGTTTCTATTGTAGAAACAAAAAAAAAACTGATCGTGTCTATGACACGCAGGGATATAACAATAGACATGTCACTCATCAAAAGTTTAGTCCAGTGATTCTCAACCACTGTGCCGCGGCACTTTTGTGTGCCGATAAATTTTCCAAATATATAATAATGTTAATATTATTAAATTATATCATTTAAAAAGAAAAAATATTTTTAACACGCATATATATTTAAATCCACAAAAAATAAATTATTTTATTATTTGCTTTGCAACGCGGTTTTTCTCTGACTGACTGTGTCTGTATTTCTTCGCATAAAAGAACAATGGCAGAAAAATAGTTGAAAAAAAAAATTAGCGTCAAGAAATGTCATATAGATACAATTAATTTTATACAGTTGATAAACTATTTATGCAGTGTGTTGTAGTAAGTAAATAATTTTCATCTTTTTCTTTGTGTGCCACCAAATTTTGAAATCGTTAAATATGTGCCGCAACAAAAAAAGGTTGAGAATCACTGGTTTAGTCGTTTCACATAAAAACAAATTTATTTTGTCCGAGTGAGCGGAGAGGTGAACTTTGACGTGGTCCTATAACCAAAGCACTTACCTCAACAACAGTCGGAGCGTTATCATCCTTATGTCCTACAACATAAGGATGGTTATCATCTATCTGTATATCATGTCGGGGTAGTACTCGTATGCCGAGCCACGACATGAACAGCAGAGCACCGCGAGGTCCACATTCGAGTAAATAAGCACCAATTAGTGCTTCTACACAATCCGCTATTGATTTATCTGGAATATATTGAACACTAGCTGTTACCCGCGACTCCGTACGCGCGGAATTAAAAGAAAACTTAATAAGTAGCCTATGTGTTCTTCAAGACTATGTTTTACATCTGTGACAAATTTCATCAAGGTCTGTTACGTTCCGAAAATACATTCAAACAAACATCCATCCATACATCGGTCATCCATCCGGAGCTGTGAGCAGTAGAGATTTTTTATCTCAAATAAAATTGAGCTTTATCACCTAGACATAAGGTTTAATTTTACTTTGCACATATATTCTTATTAAAAGCAATCGTAAAAGACAAACAAAATTAAACCATGCTACATTCTTATAAAGATCAATTTAAATGGACGCAGAATTAAAAAAAAATAGCTTTTAATATAACTGCGTATATCAGTCTCGTCAAAATCTGAAATTCCAGAGATGAAAATGTAGGGTCGGCACAGTACTACTTATCCATACAACTTTGTATCCTGTATATACTTTTTTAAATTTTTTCGTGTGTAAATGTTTTTTCTTCCTTTATTTTATAACAAAAATTGAAATATCCATACCCGGTATACTATGTTGTGTTATCAAGTTGTAAGGTATAAAACAACCAGCATTATCAATTGCACCTTCACCCATTGACTGCTCCTGACCTTCCGTCTGGAACACATAGATAACCCTCATCTTCCTAACAATGGTAGATCCCGCAACAATATTTGGTGCATGGGACTTCCTTTGTGAAATACCACGACCACACAGAAGATAATAGTAAAGTAGAAGTAATTCTGGAACTCTGATGAGTGTGTGTGATGAAAGACTCATTTTAGTCTTCTTTCCCCTTCCCACCTTTTACTATTCTGGGATTTAATAGAGAAGTGGATGCATAGATGGAAGTATCCTCTGTCTGTGCGTCCCCTCCTACGTTAATTATAGATATGCAACGCATTTGTATATGGGCAGCGGTCACTTCGCTACTTCAGCGAATCAGGTAGTCGCTTGCTTGTTTGTTACTTTATTAAAAAAAACTGACAACTAAACCTTCCAACAATGCATAAAAAAACCATAATTAATAGGAACATAAGCTTTAAAATATCTGTACTTTTTATTATTATTATTATACAGTTGTTTGCGCAACTCATTGCTACATAATTATGTTGTAAATATTTGAAAAAAAGTCTAGTTTCAAGCAACAAGGCAATTTTTTGTAAGTGTTACACCGCGAAATGCTCTGAGTGTACTCTACATACGTGTGACGTCACTGACCTGTTTGTGATGTAATGTGGGGGGTGCGCGATGACACGGCGGTAACCAGTTGTCATGAGGTTCGAACTTCGACGCTGTCATACGAGCACCCAATCTCTTACCGCGACCGAGACGGTACAGATTCAAATTTGATACCTTAAGAGACAGATGGGTTATATAAATCATTAATTTACGACTATGAGTGTAAATAGTAATTACATTTGTATACGAATATTTCAGATTAGTTAATTTATTCCCCCAAAAGTATAACCCCCAAGGGGTAATAAATGTACAATGTATACCCCCTTATGAAAATTTTAACATCCTTTGTAGTTTTGTACAATCACAGTGAAAATAAAAATTATTAAAAAGATTATCACACACACACATTACATGTACTTTATTTTTGTGCTAGATTTTATTCCGTCCGAAATTAAAAAGTAGTCTATGTGTTCTTCCAGACTATGTTCTACATCTGTGACAAAATTCATCAAGATTCATGATGTTCCGGTGATACCTTATAACAAACATCCATCCATCCATACAAATATTGAAATTAAACATTTAAAAAAATATAAAAAAAATAACAACACTTTTATTTCTAACAGTACCAATGACAATAAACATTATACAGAATCTTTAATCTTTCAAAGGTGGAATACTTTAACATACCTTGGGGGTATAGATCTGGGGGTAATAGATGGACTATGGCTACTTCTGTTTATTTATTTTTTAATAAAATGAGAGACAATATCGTTATACAGATCTTACGAGAATTGTCACTATTATAACTAATATTATAAATGCAAGAGTTAAGATCAGGGATTCCCAAACTATATTGGATAAGTGATCCCCTTTTTCCAAAATGAACCATTTCCACAGACCACCACATCACCAAAATATCTACTTTTAAGATCAATTATTGTTATTATTATTATTTTTCATTATGACTTAGGTCAATAGAAGACAGAGTGAGAATTAACAACGACCCCTTTGGGAATTCCTGGTTTAGATGCATGTTTATTAGAAGATATCTCCGGAACAGTTCAACAGATCTTGATGAAATTTGTCACAGATCTAGAACATAATCTGGAATAACACATAGGATACTATTTTTTTTTTAATTCCACTCAGACGGAGTATATATAAAAACAAATACCTGTTTACTTCTCATATGACTCAACTTCCCTTCATGTACAGTCGGATGTGCACAATACAAGTACGCAGTTATCGCAAACTTCAAAAAGCTGTCACCTATCGTCTCTAAACGTTCCAAATTGATGCCATCATTTGCATTAGACATTGTTAATGCCTGGAAATATATTTAAATATATAGTATTTACATATACATAGATAGACTATTATAGTATTTTGTGCCTATTTTTAGCCGACTTTAAAAAGAAGGTTATAAATTCGACTGTATTTTTTTCAGCCATTCAATTAATTTTCAGCTAAATCAGTTCGACTGGTCTCGAGTTATAAATAGTGTAACTAATACCACTTTAGTCGTGTTAGTTACAGTTTAATTCTTTAAAAAAAATTACTTCGCCAAAATAGCGAACTGACTATCCATTGATATATATATATCAATGGACCTGACTATATATATATATATATATAGGATAGTCAGTTCGCTATTTTGGCGAAGTATTTTTTTTCATTAAGTTAAATTTAATAGCATCATTCCTACCTGTAAAATAACACTAGGACTCGGTCCCGGATGTCCATCTAATTCCGGTTGATAATCAAAATCAAAGCCATTTTGAACCTTAACATCTTGATAATAAGGTTTTAAATCATTTAGTTTCCATTTATCAATTTTCTGTTTATAATTGTCTTTACTATCAAAACCAACGTTAACTAATTTCTCATTAACGTAATCAGAAGAATCTATATTTACATCTTTCATTGAGAAACAATTCATCTTCTTTATATCTTCTAGATGTAAACTCTCCTTTAATCCTTCTAGAAGACGACGTTTGTTCTTTTCTATACTGTCGATAGTAATTTGACCATTTTCAAATGCTATATCATCATTTTTGTATGGAAACATTTCTGAAATATCGATATTTTTAATCGATTTCGTTGTTTTCTTCTCGATATCTTTCGATGTATCGATTAATAAATTAACAATCGGTTTATCTTTATTTATAAGAAATTCATTGTCAATTATATATTTTTCATGTTGTTTCACTGATTCACGAAATTTTTCAATGTACTGGAAAAAAAAACATTAGAAATAGTTAAAAAAGTGTGCATGGATGTATTTATGTATGTATGGATGAAAAAATCTTGATGAAATTTGGCATAAATGTAGAAATAAGGCTGAAAGAACATGGCTACTTATTAATGTCTTTTTTTAATTTTGTATAATTATATCAGAAAGTACGGCTGATTGTAAACTTCGTCAGATTATAAATTTACATTTTTTTTATATTACATGGTGGCAAACGAATTCGCCAAAATGGCGAAGAGACCGCTGCCCATAGACATTCGTAATTACAGATGCGTTGTCTACCCTCAATCGACAGAGGAGACGCACAAAAAGATTATTTAACCTTCCTATGCATCTCCTCCTCCTATAATAAAAGAGAAGTAAAACAAGTCCTGTGTGAGACAGAGATGAGAGTGTAGTTGAGGCGTGTCTTCTGTAAGGTCGTGCTATTTCACTGAGCGAGGACAATTCCTACAACTTATGTTGTTGTTGATGTCTAACAAAGTTAAATTAGTACAAATAAATATACCTGTATTGGAGGATGTGCATCTTTGAGACATTTCCTGTGTGTGTGCATGTCTTGCAGGTCATCTTGTGCGCATGTCTGTGGTGGAGGAGGTCCACGACGTACACGCTCCACATCCACAGCCTCCGCCTCGTGAGCCGTCTTGTACTCTATACGGACACCCATCGCCGCTGGAATTAAAAATAACGAGGGAAAAGAGTTACATATTATCTATATATATATAAACTAGCGACCCGCCCCGGCTTCGCACGGGTGCAATGCAAAATATACCTACTACAGAATAAATGCACAATTTATTTAAGGTACTTAAATGGATAAGGATTAATGCTGTATTGTTTAAAATCACTTCGTAAAAGAATAAAAATGGTTATGCTGGGTTATCCCTAAGAGATAGACATATACCATCGCGGACTTTTTTGTTGAACTTTTTAAGGTGAACAATACTGTAGTACATTATTTTGGTCTATCTCGTAGGGTTCAGCCAGCGTTTGCAATATAAGCGCAAAAAAACGTGCTTATTTACGACATCACATTAGAAAACTTTAAATTTATCAGTGTTTCTCTACTATATTATGCATTTATTATACATACAAACCTTCCTTAAGAATCACTCTATCTATTAAAAAAAACCGCGTCAAAATCCGTTGCGTAGTTTTAAAGATCTAAGCATACATACGGACATACAGCGAAAGCGACTTTGTTTTATACTATGTATTGATAGAAAGTGGTGTTAGTTACACTATTTATAACTCAAGAACGGCTGAATCTATTTGACTGAAAATTGGTGGGCAGGTAGCTTAGAACCAGGAATCGGACATAAGATAATTTTTACCCCGTTTTCTATTTTTTTTATTCCGCGCGGACGGAGCCAAAGGTAAAAGCTAGTATATATATAAAAAGAAAGTCGTGTTAGTTACACTATTTATAATTCAAAATCGGTCGAACTGATTTATCTGAAAATTGATGGGGAGGTAGCTTAGAACTAGTAGACGGACATAGGAACTTTTTTATCTTGTGTCCATTTTTTTATTCCGCGCGGACGAAGTCGTAGGTAAAAGCTAGTTATGTAATATAATGAAAACAGTTACATCTTCAAAAGTGTTATAATAGTGTGATATCCTAAGTATGGTTGGCGACAAATTAAGTCAAAACTAAGCCAAAAACTTTTAGGTTTATAAAACTTTGTGTGCCGACCCCATGTGAGTTGGAAAAGGCCAGGGAGATGATGATGATGATTTTTCTTGTTCTCGTTTCTCTCTAACGCGAGTTTCTCGCTTTTGAAAGTCGTCCGTCGAAACAGGACAAAGACTCTCGCTTGTAATTTTCTCGCTTATTAAAAAATAAGACATATGTAGAAGGCATAGTCTCTAAGAACATATAGACTACTTATTAACTTTTTGGAACTTCGTTCCTTATCGCGCGTTGTGAAAGGGGGCTAGACGGAAAAAATTCTTACGAAAAGTTGTCACGACACTTTTTGCTATATCACCATGGCAACGACGTGACAATATATAACGATAATGAAATGTATATTCATAGAAATAAAATGTACTTCTTGTGAAGACTTAAGTTTTCTATTCATAGAATAAACATTGGTTCCTTCACTAATTAATAGAAAGGAACTTCGTTCCATCCGGGTGTCCCAACACACCTCTCAAGTTTTTTTTTTAAATTCCCGACTAGACGGAATCGCGTGTAAAAGTTAGTAATATTTAACATACCATTAGAATTCTTACTACTGCAGAATCCACTCGCATCTGTCTCCTCATCACTTCCCTCTGAGTTCATATCTGAATCATCTGTATCAAAATCACTGGAATATACAAGTATTTATTAAGTTTTCACATAAGAAACATGTTTAAAAACAAGCTTATATTACGTTCTTAGTAAATAAAAATTAAAATAAAACAAAGTCCTCAAGACGATTCAAATGAGCCTAAACTCGATAATGTTGTGTTATTTCATTACGAAGTTCCTATGACCACCTTCCAGTTCCATCATCAGATCATCACCAAGTCATCATAATATTGTATTATCACACAATTTACACTTGTATACAAAATTACAACTCAATCAGTAACCGGGAAATTGATCTTTAATTTGTAAGATTTGATGACAAACATCGGGACATATTAAACTTGAAATAAAATTTTCACCTAGACCAGTGATTGTCAAACTTATTTCTTTCACCGCCCACTTTGAAAATCAATTATATTTCAGAGCCCCCTAATTTTTATTCAACCCTAAAACTTAAAAACCACAATTTCATTACTTTAATTAATTTCAATGCCCCCAATTATTTGGGCCCCTTATCGCCCCCTCCTAGGTTTCAAACGACATCAAGGGGGCGTTATCGCCTACTTTGTGAAACACTTACCTAGACATATATGAACAATCACTATCAGCTACAGAGAATGTTCTCGAAGCGCCATATTGTTTCGGCTTCTCTATTGGAGAGTTCCAGTTAGCACCGCCTGGAATTACAAACATATATACATATATATCTATATTAATATTAGTTGTGGCCCGTGAATTTGTCTGCTAATAAAAAAATCTTATTAGAAGTATGAAAAATAGATAGTAGCTAATTCTCAGACCTACAGGAGGAGGGAGAAGGTGGAGTGGAGGATGGTAACTAACATTGTGACACAAGAAATTTATACATCATACTAATATTATAAATGCGAAAGTTTAGATGGATGGATGTTTGTTTGAAGATATCTCCGTAACAGTTCAACAGATCTTGATGGAATATGTCACAAATGTAGAACATAGTCTGGAATAACAATTAGGCTACTTATAGTACTAGTTTTTTTTTAATTCCGCACGGACGGAGTCGCATACAAAATTTAGTAAAATTATAAAGAGGAAAGATGTTTGGTTGTTTGTTTGTATTGAATAGACTCAGAAACTACTAAACAGATATGAAAAATTCTTTCACTATTGTAAAGCTACACTATCTCCGAGTGACATAGGCTATATTTATTACTAGATTTTTTTTATAATATGAAAATTATTATATAAACTATATCCTACCTCGTTTGTAGACTTCCTTGCAATCTTTGAAATAAAAACAATAGTAAGTGATAATACAATTTCTATTCAACAATCTTTACACCAAATTAACACATAAAACTAAATCTTTACAATGCTACGAAAAGAGCTACATCTTTGACATATAACTTTTTACTATGAAAAAGGTTATATCTTATAGATGTAACTTCTTTCGTAGCATCGAAATTTAAAAAAAAAGGAATCACATCTCTACTCACCAGACGCAGAAGTACAGAATGTAAGATTTGATGGTAAAGGTTCCAAATATTCATCAAAATCCACTGTCTCCGGTATACAAGACGCCATATCGTTACTCCATGTACCAATCTCGAAACCCTGGAGAAAAACACCACATCAATACATTCACAACACATCACAGTTTTTTTTTATATACCCAATAGCTGTCTGTAAAAAAGTAATAAGTATGCTACTAGCAACAAGAGCTTAAAGTTTTTCTGTTTACAATATTTTCTTATTCATCTATATTTTTGCTGTATTTTGAATTATTTATTTTATACTAGCTTTTACCCGCGACTCCGTCCGCGCGAAATAAACAAATGCACACAAGATAAAAAAGTTCCTATGTCCGTCTCCTAGTTCTAAGCTACCTCCCCATCAATTTTCAGCTAAATCAGTTCGACCTATCTTGAGTTATAAATAGTGTAACTAACACAGCTTTCTTTTATATGTATAGATTATATATAATTTTAAGAAATTCCTCCCAAGTAGGGTTGGCGACAGGCAGGCCATAAACTTAAGCCAAAATTTTAAGGTTTATAAAACCTTGTGTGCCAACCCTACGTGAGTGGGAAAAGGCCAGGGAGCCGAAGTATCCTATGTGTTCTTCCAGATTATGTTCTACATCTGTGACAAACATCATAGACATCCGTTTCTGATAATTTTTTATATATCACCAGATAGTAAATAAGCATAAAGAAGCAACGGTTTATAATAATAACATAGGACACTAAATTACATAAGAGTCAAGGAAATGTTTACTTACATTTTCAGCATCTTCTTTCTCTTGTAATATATCATTGATAGTCTTCTCTCTGACTTCCTCTGGCTCACTCTCTACTTTATCTTCTGTCGTCTTTTCTTCTATGGACCTGGAAAAAATTATAAATATTACAGTAGAACTTGGATAAGCGAGAATTCAATGTACCGCGATATTTTTCTCGCTCATAGAGGTTTCTGTTTAACTCGAGTTTCTCGCTCATAGAGGTTTCTGTTTAACTCGAGTTTCTCGCTCATAGAGGTTTCTGTTTAACTCGAGTTTGTCGCTCGTAGAGGTTTCTGTTTAACTCGAGTTTCTCGCTCATAGAGGTTTCTGTTTAACTCGAGTTTCTCGCTCGTAGAGGTTTATCTTTAACTCGAGTTTCTCGCTCATAGAGGTTTCTGTTTAACTCGAGTTTCTCGCTCGTAGAGGTTTATCTTTAACTCGAGTTTCTCGCTCATAGAGGTTTATCTTTAACTCGAGTTTCTCGCTCATAGAGGTTTCTCTTTAACTCTAGTTTCTCGCTTTTGGAGGTCATCTGTCGGAAAATCTCGCTCATAGAGGTTTCTCGCTTATCCAGGTTCGACTGTACTACCACACATGACGGCTATTACGATATTTTACTTTTTTTCAGATAATTTATAAAAATCGTGAGATAAAGTTATATGTGAAAAAAAAGTATTTTACCAGAAATACTTAGAAATTTACGATTTTTGGTATAAAATGTATGATGATCGAATTCTATGGTAATGGGAGATTATATTTGCACATGTCACTCACAGACAATGTCATTTATTGTCTATGGATTTATTACAAATATGTCTGTTTGTAATAAATCTGCAATTACAACGTTATAAAGATAAAATTGTTTGTAAACATTTTTCTATTGAACTCGACCAGTGTTTTTTTTAATTTATTTATAATAGGTTTCTGAGACCAAAATCTCTATATAAAACATATTATCTTTGATTATCCCTGTCATTGTCTTTGACAAAACAGAGAACAACAATATATTGTTTTATAAAGAGATTTTTGGCTTTCATTTAAAACTAGATAATAGTCTTACTTCAACTCCTTTTGTTCTTTTTCACTTGAATCATCATCATCATAATCTCCTTTCTTCTTATCTCCTTTTTCAGAATCTGCGTTCAAAACCTGAAAGATAAAAATTTATATTTATACTAGCCCGCGACTCCGTCCGCGCGCAGTTAAAAAATGGGGGGGGGGGGGTTTATGAAAAATAGATGTTGTCCGATACTCAGACCTACTGAATATGTTCACAAAATTTCATGATAATCGGTCAAGCCGTTTCGGAGGAGTTTAACCACAAACTCCGCGACACGACTATTTTATATATAGGGTTTTTCGCGAACGAATTTTGTATACAACTTCATTATAACCTCTAATACCCTAAAAGACTGTACCGTTCCGGAGGCTAATTTTAGTCCTCTTTCCTTTCTCATCTTATAAGGAAATTATGGGAAGAGAAGGGATTTTAACAGAGGAGAGTATGCACAGAAAGGGTAAATATTATCTTTGTTGGTCCCCTCCTCCATCAACTAAAGATAGACAACGTATCTGTCACTGCAGAAGTATAGATAGCGGTCATTCCGCCATTCCGGCGAATTTACTTAGCCGCATGCTCGTTTGTCACCTTATAATAAAAAATTGGGGTGTCATTGATTTCATATTCTTCTGAGTGTCATAGGTAAAGTCAATTTTTTAGTCACTGAGGGTCCTCAGAGTCTACCCTAAGTTAGAGATGACTATGTCATAGTCAACCACAGTCAAGTGTAGTGACTTCACACATATCATTGAATTTCTTCTCAGATATGTGCAGCATCACGATGTTTTACTTCACAGTAAGAACATCGGATAAATGTACATATGTAAATAGATAAACATGTTGGTACATGTCGGGATTCGAACCCAGGACCTGCAGATTGACATACAACGTTCATACAATCAATAAATATTGTTATCATAATAATTTAGTTAGTGTAAACCCACACTAAGTTATAAATACCTCAGATAAACTCCATCCAAAGTCCAACGGTGGCCATTGAAATCCAGGACAAGTTGTGTCATCAATTTTAGGTATACCTAATCCTACATCAATGGCGACAGCACGACGAATCTCATCTGCTATTAATAAGGCGTTTATCCTGAAAATATATTTTACTAATATTATAAATGGGAAAATTTAAATGTATGGATGGATGTATCACGCTGTCACACGTGATTCAGTCCGAGCGACATTAAAAAAAAACTTTTTAAGTAGGTTAAGTGTTATTCCAGACTAAATTTTTTATATTAAAAGATGATAAATGAAATGCCATCCGAATTCGCTGAAATAGCGAATTTTGAATAGGCAGAGGAAGAAAAAATATAATATATGCATATTTTGTGTCAAATCCACTTCCCAATCTTGCATTATCAAAAATGGTGGGAAGGGGAAGAGGACTAATTTTAGTCCTCTGCCCCTTCCCACACTTACACTTATCAGACTGTATGCAAAATTACTTCGCAATTGAGGCGAGTCTTGTATGTAAAGTAATATTAATAGTCCACACACCTGTAAAGCACACAAGGTAGAGCCACAGTGGCGAACCAGAGAGGAGCAGCAAAAGGATGCACTCGGCACAACTCCGGCACCAATATCTGCTTCTGATCCAGTCTATCTCTCTTCGCACGTCGAGTCCTCTCAGAAGACACGGGCAGAGCTACGCCTTTACGATTTACGTATCTGAAAAATACAAGTATTGAAAATCTCCTCCCCTTCCTATCCCCTACCCTTCCGTCGCATAACCCTTCACGTATAAGTATGCCACCTGTTACCGTTCCAGACATGTAACATACTCTTGTCCGTAAGTGTCCCCTACCCTTCTTTCGCATAACCCTTCACATACAAGTAGTCATCTGTTACCCTTCCAGTCGACTATCCTCTCCGACACGTAACGTACTCTTGTCCGTATGTATCCCCTACCCTTCCTTCGCATAACCCTTCACATACAAGTATGCCATCTGTTACCCGTCCAGTCGACTATCCTTTCCGACATGTAACGTACTCTTATCCGTATGTCCCCTACCCTTCCTTCGCATAACCCTTCACATACAAGTATGCCATCTGTTACCCGTCCAGTCGACTATCCTTTCCGACATGTAACGTACTCTTGTCCGTATATGTCCCCTACCCTTCCCGCCAGTAACACTCACCTGGGTGTGAGCAGGTTGAGCCTGGCGCTGGTGTGGTCTACATCCAGCAGCGGCTGGTTGGGCTGCGTGAGGGTGACGCCGTACTTGGTGCTGTAGTAGTCCCTGAAGGTGGTGTGCGTGGCTGAGGGGAACGCAGAGTCGGGCGTCAGGTTCCAACATATCTCCGCCACGAGGAAGAACTGTAAAGTCAATGTCCATCTACACATCCGGTGAAAAGAGTTATATCTCCAATGAGATCTAATAAGAAAAAGGTAAAGAATTATATCTCTTAAGTTATGTCTCTCTTGAGATGATGAAAAGAGTAACGTCTCTTATGAGATCTCTTAAGAAGACGAAAAGAGTAACACCTTTATCGGATCTCTTGACGAAAAGAGTAACATGTCTTATTAAATCATTAATGAAGACGAAAAGAGTTCCATATCTTATGACATCACTTAAGAGATGAAAAACTATTCATTGAATGAGTCGATTTTATACTAGTTTTTTTTTAATCAAATTAAAAAAAAAGATCTTAAATCTATTGACGGCCACATTTAATTAATTAATCTAAGAACTAGGCAATTGTTTTATATTTTAATACCTTAATTAAATAAAATAAATTACCTGAGGTTGATCTTGATTTCTATACCAAGGTGTAACAACAGCTTCTTTATATTTCTCTGGATCAAAAGTAAATGTTTCCCCTTCTTTTAGCAATGGATTATCCATCTTCTTTACCTTTTCGTCTTTACCTTTCCCGTTATTTTCAACTTTCTTCTCTTCAATCACTTCATCTTCTTCTTGTTGGAAGAAAATTGGTTTTTCCACTTCTAGATTTCTCTTTTCTTCCGTATGTTTAAATATTAGTTCTAGGAATGACCAATCTATGTCTACTTTTGAGGTTCCATCTTCATTTATAGCTAAAAAAAAGTGAAAAAAAGCGATTATGATTTTCTCGCCTACTTAAGTTTTTTATGTATGTAAGTTTGTATGTATGTTATGTAAATTTCTTTGTAACATCCTGTAGCCGAAACGACTGAACAGATTTTGACGAGTGAGGTGTCATTCTCTTAGTTTCCTTCCCCTGAGTGTCATAGAGTCGTGTTTATATGATTTATCTTACTAATATTATAAATGCGAATATGTAGATGGATAGATGGTTGGATGGATAAATGTATGTTTGTTTGTTTGATGAAATTTGTCACAGTTGTAGAACATAGTCTGGAAGAACACATAAGCTACTTATTAAGTTTATTTTTAATTCCGCGCGGACAAAGACAAAACTTACTTTTAATCGTAGGCACAATATAATAATTATTATGCGTAGATCCTTCACTTTGTAATTTCATACCACGTCTTCGGACCCTCAGTACATCGGAAAATACGAAACGCATGAATCTGGAATTAAATTACAAACTTCTACTTCATACTTTGTAACTTCAACTTCACATGTAATCACATCAGTGAGTGTGACGTCATCGTTAACTTTGTTAGACGTCATCAACAACATAAGTTGCAGGAATTGTCCTCTCTCAGTGAAATATCACGACCTTACAGAAGACACGCCTCAACTACACTCTCATCTCTGTCTCACACAGGACTTGTTTTACTTCTCTTTTATTATAGGAGGAGGAGATGCATAGGAAGGTTAAATATTCTCTTTTTGTGCGTCTCCTCCTTCGTCGTCTATGGGCAACGATCACTTCGCTATTTTGGCGAATTCATGTGACCACTTGCTCGTTTGCCACATTGTAATATAAAAAAATCATTCTTTCAAAACTTCAACCAACTATATCATCTGGTTTTTTTTTAAAGACAAGGATGGTAATATTGTTGTGATACAAGTTTTTCAACAGTGGAAAAATACCTTCTAACCAGACGAGCTCTTCTCGGTGACAATCTTACGTCCGCATCTTCAGCCAATTCCACAGATACACGAACTTCACCAGATCTGGTGTACACAGGGAATGCTGGAATTTGTAACCTAATGGAAATAGTTAATAAAGTTCAAATTTGAAATTTCACAAATTAAATTCAACTTTGTACATTCAAATTATTGCTGTTTTATTGCAATATTTAGATATTGTTAAGTTTGCAATTTAATACTTAATAATATGATACTTAACAAACCCTATAGAGGGTGTTCAAAGTTTGTATCCTTATACTTAACAAACTGTATACAGGATGTTCAAAGTTCATATACTTGTACTTAACAAACTGTATACAGGATGTTCAAAGTTCATATACTTGTACTTAACAAACTGTATACAGGATGTTCAAAGTTCATATACTTGTACTTAACAAACTGTATACAGGATGTTCAAAGTTCATATACTTGTACTTAACAAACTTTATACAGCTGTATCAATATTGTTATTTCTTTCGTTCAAATTAGATTTGTGCTACATAATCAGTATATCGACGAACCAGAATTATCAGAGTTTAATTATACAGGGTGTGTCGAATTACAATCATTGTAGATGTGTTAACACATTTATTTTAACTTAACATAGGACCCTAGTTGTAAGAATGTCCTTTCATTTTTCCATAAAAGGTCTACGGACAGGGCTTGTACATCTTCTCCTGACATAAAACATTATATACAGGATGTTGTAACAGTAGCGACAGTATACTAACTTGTCAGCTCTATGTCTTGCCATCAGTATGCCTATAGCTTGTCTCGCGTGTTGCGGCGCGTGCAGACGTCTCCCGCGCGTGTTGTAGCGCTCCGGTAACGCACACCACAGCCGAGAGTCTATAGCGTACAGGGTGTTTCTTTTTTCACCTGATTGATGAAAAAAAAATTAATGAGTTATATTTTAATTTATTTTATAATGAAATATGATATTGTTGATGATAATCAGGCGCTATATTAGTTATGGATGTCTTACTAATATTATAAATGCGAATGTTTGGATGGATGGATGGATGTTATTTTACTTTCGCCTACAAATCTATCTAGCTAAACGAATCTAGATGAAATTTGTCAAAGATGTAGAAAATATTCTAGAAGAACACACAGCCTATTACTAAGTTTTTTTTTTCAAATACTAAGCGGAAGAAGCCGCGGTCGCCAACTAATATATAATGAATGCCAAAGAGAACAGAGGATATTTGGGTGTTTTGGTAGTAGTTATTTTCAGTCGTAATAAAATCATAAATTCTAGTTTCAGTTTCGATGTAAATATATATTTAAGTGTATAAAACTGGAGGGGTGGGCAAAGACTAAAGTGACAATTTTTTTATATGAGAAGGTGGCAAACGAACAAACGGCCACATGAATTCGCCGAAATGGCGAAGCGACTGCTGCTCATAGACATTAGCAATTGCAGATATGTTGCCTACACTCAATCTACGAACGAGGAGACGTACAAAAAGAGAATATTTAACCTTCCTATGCATCTCCTCCTCCTATAATAAAAGAGATGGGGAAGAGAAAGAGAAGTAAAACAAGTCCTGTGTGAGACAGAGATGAGAGTGTAGTTGAGGCGTGTCTTCTGTAAGGTCGTGCTATTTCACTGAGAGAGGACAATTCCTGCAACTTATGTTGTTGTTGATGTCTACAACTGAAAATGTTATATTAGTCAACACTTACCTGGTTTAAAATGTCTCTTGGATGCGTCATATTCACCAGATTCAATTTCCTCATCTGTTGCATCAACAACAGGTTGACAATCAGTGAAGGCGCACGCTGTCTGCAACAAATTATATGTCATATGGACATATATGTACCTACTGTGGGCGCGAGCCTTACTTCTATCTTAAATCCTAAGCCTTAGTTCACAAACAAGCACTGTCTTAAGTAAGACTATCATCAGAACACTATATGTCCCCACTGAGGGGCTCCGAGAGAGCCTTCCCTAATTTGAGGGTGACTAGGTCATAGTCAACCACAGCCAAGTGCGGGTTGATTTCATATATATATTACAAGATGGCAAACGAGCCAGCGGCCTCATGAATTCGCCGAATGGCGACATTCGCAATTGCAGATGCGTTGTCTACCCTCAATCGACAAAGGAGGAGATGCACAAAAAGAGATCTTTGGAATTAGATATCTTACTAATACTATAAACTAGCTTATACCCGCGACTCCGTCCGCGAGGAATAAAAAAAATCGCACAAGATAAAAAGTTCCTATGTCCGTCTCCTAGTTCTAAACTACCTCCTCGTCAATTTTCAACTAAATCAGTTCGACCGATCTTGAGTTATAAATAGTGTAACTAACACGACTTTCTTTTATATATTAGGTCCTTACATATGAAATTGGCGTTTTTCGTACTGGCCACTTTAATCACGAATTTGTCCTCTTTGGTAAGGAATTCCAAATTCAAATTTGTACAGCTATAGACTCATGTATTTGTGGTTCGATGACCGTCATTCATTTGTTTTTTTTCTTCTGTTTTTTTCTGTTTGCGTCACTCATTTTACAAAATGGAAAACTTAAAATATCGCATTATTTACGAGTACGAGTTCCGCCGTGGCACTAGTGCTGCGGAAACGACTCGAAGGGTGAATGATGTGTATGGCGGTCGTGTTGCGAAAGAAAACACAGTTCGTTTTTGGTTCCAACGTTTTCGTTCTGGAAATTTCGATCTGCAGAACAAGCCCCGTGGACGACCTGAGACTGAAGTTGATAATGAAGAGTTGAAGGCTATTGTGGAAGCGGATCCATCGCAAACCACGTCCGAGTTAGCTGCAGGCTGCGATGATAGTGATAAAACTGTTTTAATTCACTTGAAGCAAATTGGGAAGATTAAAAAGCTTGAAAGGTGGGTACCTCACGAATTGACTGAAGCAAACCGGCAAACGTGCGTCGACTGTTGCGTTACATTACTAAACCGGCACAATAATGAAGGTATTTTAAACCGAATCATTACCTGTGATGAAAAATGGGTTCTTTACGATAATCGGAAGCGCTCAGCGCAATGGTTGGATCCTGGCCAGCCAGCCAAATCCTGCCCCAAGCGAAAATTAACCCCAAAAAAGTTACTTGTAAACGTTTGGTGGACTAGTGCCGGTATTGTTCATTACAGTTTTCTCAAATCTGGTCAGACTATTACGGCTGATGTCTATTGTCAGCAATTGCAAACCATGATGGAAAAGCTAGCGGCTAAACAACCTAGGCTGGTCAATCGCTCCACGCCACTGCTGCTTCACGACAACGCTAGACCACACACTGCGCAACAGACGGCTACTAAATTGGAAGAGCTTCAATTGGAAAGTCTAAGACATCCTCCGTGTTGGAAGAATTTAAACAACGCCCATCTTTATTACTAGCAACACCGTCGTGACGTCACCTCCTCTTACCTTTTATAACGCGTGTGTCTGTCATGTATAATTACTTTTGTTAACAATAAACCGTTTTAATATTTTACTCAAATCGTATTATTTCTACAGGTTATGGGCCCAGAACCGTATACTTTTTTGAGTAAAAATAAATATTTATTGTGGAAATAAGCAAAAGAAGTGTATATCTAATATAATCTATTGTATTTTGCCGGTCTCGCACGATTAAGATGGCCACGCACAACCTACAAATTGAGAAATTGGCAGGCCGAGAGAATTATTCAACATGGAAATTTGCAGTTATGTCCTATTTACAATTGGAAGAATTGTGGGAATGTATTGAACCTGGTACCGATGTCGATTTGAAGAAAGATATCAAAGCAAAGTCGAAGATAATTTTGTTGGTTGAACCTATGAACTATGTTCATATCGAAAATGCAAAAACAGCAAAAGAAGTCTGGAAAAATCTACAGAATGCGTTCGAAGACTCTGGGCTTTCGAGAAAAGTCGGATTACTTAAGGATTTGATCAATACTTCATTGGACAACTGTGGAAGTATCGAAGAATATGTGAATAAAATCATGAGTACAGCGCATAAGTTACGGAACATTGATTTCGAAGTTAATGATGAATGGTTGGGAACACTCATGCTGGCAGGTTTATCAGATAATTATAAACCAATGATCATGGGTCTGGAAAGTTCCGGTATTAAAATAACATCAGATTTTATAAAAACAAAACTTTTGCAGGAAGTGAAAGTGTCCGAAACTACTGTATTTTTCACTAAGCACAAGAATACCTCTTACAACAATAAAAAGCCAAAAGGCAAGGGCCCTCGTTGCTATAACTGCAATAAATATGGACATATAAAAAATCAGTGTACAGTACACGTACAGAAAAGAAATCAAACCACCTTTGCAGCAGTTTTTTCAGCTTACAGTACACTAAACCAGGATGACTGGTATATTGACTCTGGAGCAACAATGCACATGACAAGACGCTCAGACTGGATGTATGATGAACAGTCACCTCCGATTCACAGAATAATGGTGGCAAACAGTGAAGCGATCCCTGTGCAGAGTATGGGTAAAGTAAATATTCAAACTAAATTAAACAAAGATGAACATCAAATACAGGTGAGAAATGTTCTGTTTATTCCTAAATTAAGTACAAACCTATTATCTGTCAGTCAATTAACAAAGAGTGGCTGTAATGTTGAATTCACAAATACTGGCTGTAACATTTACAATGGCAATAAGAATTTAGTAGCAACAGCGAGGCTAATAGACAATATGTACAAACTTAATGTTGTAAATGGAAATGCATGTACTGCGACAGATTTAATTACATGGCATAAAAGGATGGGGCACTTAAATATGGCTGATGTGAAAAGGTTACCTTTATGTACTGAAGGTGTTTCTATTTTTGGTAAAGAAGTAAACACTGTTTGCATACCCTGTTGCGAAGCGAAACAAACTCGATTACCATTTCCAAGTTCTGGTTCTAGAGCAAATGCTTTACTTGACATTATTCATACTGATCTGTGTGGTCCGATGGAGACTCCATCTGTAGGTGGAGGGAAATACTTCATAACTTTCATAGATGATTACTCTCGTAAAGTATATGTTTATTTTCTAAAGAACAAATTGGATATTACATCAGTGTTTAAGAAATTTAAAGATGAAGTAGAAAATGAGCTAGAGAGGAAAATAAAAATTTTAAGAAGTGACAATGGTAAAGAGTACTGTAATAAAGATTTTTCTGATTTTCTGGCAGCTTCTGGAATCAAACATCAGACCAGCACTCCATATACGCCTGAACAAAATGGTGTAGCAGAGAGGATGAACCGAACGCTGGTAGAACGAGCGAAGTGCATGTTGTTTGAAGCAAAACTGCAAAAATCATTCTGGGCAGAGGCAGTCGCAACTGCCGCATATGTCACAAACAGATCCCCATCACGTGTGCTAGCTGAAACAACACCATATGAAAAATGGACTGGTAAGAAACCACACATTTCTCATTTAAAGATATTTGGCTCAAAGGCCATGGTACATGTTCCTAAGCAAAACCGACATAAGTGGGATAGCAAATCACGTGAACTAATTTTTGTGGGATACTGTGAGAATACAAAGGGATACAGGCTCTATGATAAAATCAGTAAAAAGATTGTAATTAGTAGAGATGTGATATTTATTGAAAATTTTAATGTTTTGAAAAATATGTCTCCGGAAACTGTATCAGAGCCACAGCTAATTACACTTCCTCTAAGTAGTACACAAGTTGATTCTTTAGACTCACAGAATCAAACTGAAGAAACAACTATCAATGAAAGCTCTCAGAATGAGCCATTGACATCCTCGAGTAATGAGAATTCATTTGACAGTAGTATGTTGAATAGACAAACTGATGAGACTTATTATCCTGATACAGATGATTATGATGATTCCCATAATGAATATGCACAAAGTAGAATTACATTGAGGTCACATCAGAGAAAAAACATGAAAGGCAATACTTTCATGTGTCTTATGGAAGTTTCAGATCCAGTTACTATTGAAGAAGCATTATCAGGTCCAAATGCAAGGCAATGGAAAGAAGCAATGGATGAAGAGTATAAATCCTTACTTGAAAACAATACTTGGGAATTGACTACTCTACCAGCTAATAAACATGCTATACCATGCAAGTGGGTTTACAAGGTAAAGAAAATGAAAATGGAGAAACAGTAAAGTATAAGGCACGTCTTGTAATTAAAGGATGTTCTCAAAGGCCTGGAATCGACTACACTGAAAGTTTTTCACCAGTTGTTAGACTTGTATCTCTAAGATACTTGTTCGCTTTGGCGGTAAAATATGATTTAGATATATGTCAAATGGATGCGGTATCAGCTTTTCTGCAAGGCGACATAGAAGAGGAAATTTATATGAAGCAGCCACCTCTATATGAGAGTAGTGACAAAGTATGTAGACTCAAGAAATCTTTGTATGGACTAAAACAAGCGAGCAGGCAGTGGAATAAGAAGCTTGATTCCACACTGAAAGAGATGGGTTTATCACAGACTAAATTAGATCCCTGTATATACTACAAAATTGAGGATGATAGAAACATGATCTTTATGGCTATTTATGTAGATGATATATTAATATTTACAAACAATCAAAATATGAAAATTCATGTAAAAGCAGAATTGCATAAAAAGTTTAAAATGAAAGATATTGGAGACTTATGTTACTGCATTGGAATACATATAGAACGAGACAGAAAGAATGGAATAATATACTTAGACCAGAGAAAATATATAATGGAAGTATTACAGAAATATGGTATGTCAGATTGTAAGACAGTCAAGTCTCCAATGGATGTAAATACAAAGTTTTATGAGAAAGAAAATTCTGAGGAAGTTAAAATATTAACTGATATTCCTTATCAAGAGATAATTGGATGTTTATTGTATGTTTCACAAGTAACAAGGCCAGACATTAGCTTTGTTATTAATATGTTAAGCAAATACAATAGCAAGCCTGAAATGCAGCATTGGCTTGCCCTGAAACGGGTCATGCGCTACTTGAAGGGGACTCAAGATTATAGACTGACTTATAAGCAAACACCAGCAGAAACAATGACTCATGGTTATTGCGACTCAGACTGGGCGAGTTCAGGGGATGATCGACGTTCCTGCACTGGCTACACATTTCTGTTTCAGGGAGGAACAATCAGCTGGAACTCGAAGCGGCAGCCCACAGTTGCACTGTCTACGACTGAGGCAGAGTATATGTCGTTGTCGTCATGCGTACAAGAAGCCTTATGGCTAAAGCAATTTCAAGAGAGTTTTTGGCCACACTTGAAGAATGAAGCCATGGTTATTTACAGTGATAACCAGAGTTCTATTAAACTTTCAGGTTCTGATGGTTATCATTCCAGGACGAAGCACATTGATGTGAGGCATCATTTTGTTCGTGACAAGGTGCTTGGAGGGGTCATCGACGTTCGCTACGTTCAGACGGACATGATGGTCGCAGATGTCCTAACGAAAGCCACGACGCACTCAAAACTGGTTCTCTGTGCATCCAAGATGGGCTTATGTGTAAGAGAGGATGTTGGAAGAATTTAAACAACGCCCATCTTTATTACTAGCAACACCGTCGTGACGTCACCTCCTCTTACCTTTTATAACGCGTGTGTCTGTCATGTATAATTACTTTTGTTAACAATAAACCGTTTTAATATTTTACTCAAATCGTATTATTTCTACACTCCGTACTCCCCGGACCTTGCTCCAACAGATTACCATTTTTTTCGAAATTTGGAAAACTTCTTGCAAGGGAAAAAATTCAACTCCGATGGGGCAGTCCAAATCGCCTTCAAAGATTTTATTGATTCCCGTCCGACTGGTTTTTTTAGTAAAGGGATCAATGAACTACCTATGAGATGGCAAAAGTGCATAGAAAATAATGGTTCATACTTTGATTAATTAAATATATTATATTAAAAAATATTCGACTTTTTGTTCCTCCCATACAAAACGCCAATTTCATATGTAAGGACCTAATATATAGATGTGAATATTTAGATGTATGTTTGTTAGAAGATATCTCCGGAACAACTCAATAGATCTTGACGAAATTTGTCACAGATGTAGAACATAATCTGGAAATTATTTCACTCGATCGAAGTCACGGGCGACAGCTAATATAAATCAAACTCACATACCCGTTTATAATAATACTGACGTCGTTTCGTAGTTCCAGGTCGCGCTGAGTCATTGGGGTCTATAGGTTCTATTCCATTACCATTGCCGTTCCCTGTACCTTCAAGTTCTACCGCCTTGAAGTTTTCTTTACCTAGAAAATTACACAGTTTCTGATGAATTTCCACTGTTTTGAAACTTGTATTACAACAATTATCATACATTCAATAGCAAATTCAAACCGTTTTATCATTTTCGGTGTATAACTTGTTTAAACTAGTTTGGAAGTCCATTCAGTCTTAAAGGAGTGTACACAAAATTGAACTTTACCCTTTTGAAATAAGGTTTAATTTTACTTTGCACTTCATTTCTTACCAAAAGCATATGTTAAAAGGTAAAAAGTAAAATCAAACCTTATTTCAATCGTATAATCTGTTAGTGCAAGTATAAAAAAGTAACCTATAACATAATCACATACATCAGCTACCTTCCAATCAAAGTTCTGTCAAAATCTGTCCATACATTCCGGAGATTACTTGTAACAAACATGACATTACGAACATACAGACAGACTGATAAAAATAAAAAATAGGTTTTTCGTTATTAGCTACACAAATACATCATATGTATAAAATATGATGTTTTATTCTCTGTATTACATACAAACACTCCAAATTTTATTTATGCGTGCCAAAGGCTTAATTTTAGTCCTCTTCCCTTCCCACCCCTTTTCTTACAAGAAAAGATTGAGGAAGGCAAGAGGACTTGAGGGTTTTGATGATGATTCAATGCATCTGCAATTGTGGATATCTATGGGTAGAGGTCACTTCGCCCTTTAGGCGAATTCAAATCGTTTGTCACTTTATAACAAAAAAAAATGTATATAGATAAAAATCTGCTAGTCTCCAATTCCGGTCAGTGTTTATGGACCTTTATAAAGTTATACTCACCGATAGGCATCAATTGATTATCAAGTTCTCCGCTCTTGTGTAATATCCTACAAGCCTGTAATGCCACCATTCGTCTGGCTAACACTCGCGTTGGCATCGGATGACCCTATAAAAAACATACAGAAAAAATAAAAACATTTTTTCCTTTCTCATTATGTAATGTGTCAAACATCTTTCATAGTATGTCATTTCTGAAGTCATCTATATATATAAAAGAAAGTCGTGTTAGTTACACCATTTATAACTCAAGAACGGCTGAATCGATTTGACTGAAAATTGGTGGGCAGGTAGCTTAGAACCAGGAAACGGACATAGGATAATTTTTACCCCGTTTTCTATTTTTTATTCCGCGCGGACGGAGTCGCGGGCGACAGCTAGTTACTAATACACAATCCATACATATTTTATTCCATAACTTCCATCCATCATTTAATCTCATTTAGTACAAACTAGCTGTCGCCCGCGACTCGGTCTATGCGGAATTAAAAGAAAACTTAATAAGTATGTGTTCTTCCAGACTATCATCTGTGTCAAATTTCATCAAGATCTGTTGAGTCGTTCCGGAGATATCTTCAAACAAACATCCATCCATCCATTTAAACATTCACATTTATAATCATACTGTTACGAACTTCTGTGTATTAATTAGAACTGTATAAAATTTCACGTTCATTCATTCACATAATTTTAACAGACAAGTCAAAGGGATCACAATATTTTTCTCGCTCATAGAGGTTTCTATCTAACCAGAGTTTCTCGCTTATCCAGGTTCGACTGTACATAGATACTTACCACAATATTATACTTGACAGGACAGTTGAGAGGTAACCGAAGAGTGCAGATATATGCTTTCTTCATATTTCCCTCACTATCTGGCAGCGATACCTCCTCCATCCACCATTGTGGGGCGAGACGAGTGAATGTATCTGATGGTAACTTACCACAATATCTGAAAATGTAATAAAGAGTACAGTTAAACGTGGATAAGATAGACTTCAAGGACCTTTATGAGCGATATTTTCTCACTCACAAAGGTTTTTCTATAGAGAATGGGTCTCTCCTTATAAACAGGAAACTGGATTTAAAACCCGAGTTACTCTCTTATAGAAGTCGACCGTTGAAACTGGACAGGTTTCTCTCTTATTAAAGTAAAATTATATTAAGAAAGGCTCAAATTATACATAGCAAAAATATGACAAAAATTAAAACAATATAATAGTATACTGTAAAATATCAGACGCACAGATAGATACTTAATCGAAAACATTTCTCTGAAAAAGCATTCTCTGAAAGCCATTTATTATGATAAATTTCCTCCGTGCGATCATTTATCATACTAAAATAACATATGGACTCCATGTGCACGGAATTAAAAAAAAACTTAATTATTAGCCTATGTGTTCTTCCACACTATGTTCTATATCTGTGATACATTGAACAGTTCTGGAGATATCTTCAAACATCCATCCATCTAAACCAGTGTTTCCCAAAGTGGGCGATAACGCCCCCTTGGGGGCGTTTGAAACCTAGGAGGGGGCGATTAGGGGCCTAAATAGTTGGGGGCATTGAAATTAATTAAAGTAATGAAATTGTGGTTTTTAAGTTTTAGTGCTGAATAAAAATTAGGGGCGCTCTGAAATATAATTGATTTTCAAAGGAGGCGGTGAAAGAAAACAAATTTGACAATCACTGATCTAAACAGTAGTAAGTTATATAAATGCTTAGATATATCTAATACACAAACATTGATTTTTAATTTATAATACTTTGGAATACCAAATCTTATTCCAATGCTGCATTGACTCAAAGTGGTTACTTGTCGGACACATCATCAACCTGCCCTTATCTCTATGTACATTTTACTCTACATTTTGTAGCTTGAAATAAAATTATTATTATTATTATTATGTAGGGTAGGTACAGTATATACTCCTCCATACATCTCTATCAGCTGTCATTTCTAAATTTACCCCCTTCTTATGTATATCCTTTTTCACACTATCTATCGATACTTTCAACAGTGGTTGACCCCGCAACAACAATATTTGTTGGGTGCACGAATTGGCCTCGCTCAGTGAAATACCACGACCACACAGAAGACAGGCGTCAAGTGGAAGCAATTCCGCATTTAGTCTGATTAGTGTGGTACCGAAGGCCTAATTTTAATCCTCTATCCCTTCCCACTCTTTTCTTATTAAGAAAGGATAAGAAGGGGAAGTGGATTTGATGGAAGAGGGTACGCATAGGATGGAGAAATATCCTCTTTCTGTGCGTCCTCTTCTCCGTTAATTAAAGGTAGGCAACGCATCTGCATTTGCGGATGTCTATGGGCAACGGTCGCCTCGCTATTGCGGCGAATCCGGGTGGCCGTTTGCTCGTTTGCCACATTATACTAAAAAAAAACTTTCTTTGGTCTTCCTCTACCTTTATATCCATCCACATTCAACCTCATTACTTTACTACTTGTACTTGTTACTTTATTTGGTTACTTGTCGGACATGATTGAATAATTTTTTTATATAACTCACCTGTTAATAAGTGCTGTTGCTGTACTCAAATCTACACTAGCTATACTATCCGAGTCACTTTTTTTAATTGTTCTTTCATTCACTTCACTATCCACTGCAATATTTTTATAATCACTATCTATATCTATACTTTTATCATTATTAGAATTAACACTAATTTTATTTCCAAAATTCTGTTTTACTTCTGTAGTACTAACTTCTTTCATATTAATTTCATTATTTCTATCACTTTCTGTTTCATTTCTATCTAGTTCAATTTCATTCTTTGCAATATCTTTATCACTATCTGTATTATTACTTCTTTCATTTCTAGATTCCTCTAGATTCACCTTTTTATCTTCAATAGATTGTCTTATTTCTTTATTTCCTTCGTCGTTCTTATCCTTCGGTGATATCACTGTTTCTGTGTTCATTTGTGTCATTTTACTTTCCATTGGAGTATAAGCTTTTACAATAGCTGTTAAATCATCAGCGTAGCTTTCTTCTTCACTGGTAGGTTCATCTTGTACACCGCAACCGCATTTCCTTGTCACTATCTGAAATTTATTAATAATATTTTATTCATGTAACATATGTACATAAACAGTCATCAATCTCATTCTGACAGATAGACAGACAGACAAAGTTTTTTCGTTAAAAATAACGCAAATACATAATGTATAGGCAATTTTTTTCTTTTATTTGATTTAAACATACACAGACTGCAATTTTATAGACAGCACTATCATTGTTATACGCACATCTGACATATTCATAGGGATACATTCACACACTAACATTCCCACACACACACACACTAACAAACATACACAATACACACACGCAAACACCCACACCAATCTAAAACACATGTATGCAAAAAAAATAGAATTGTAAAAAAATAAAAGTTAGTTATTTCTTTTTTTTTGGTAATCATAAATGATTTTTTTTTCTTTTCTTTTGTCACTAAATGTAAAATCAATTTAATGATAGGGGGAAGGGATTGGCTTGTGAAACACAGGGCTTTGTCCTAGTTCAGGAGCCAAGGCTTCCACATAATTGTGTATGTTATTGTTACAATAAAGCAGTTATTTATTTATTTACTAGCTTTTACCCGCGACTCCGTCCGCGCGGAATAAAAAATAGAAAACGGGGTAAAAATTATCCTATGTCCGTTTCCTGGTTCTAAGCTACCTGCCCATCAATTTTTAGTCAAATCAATTCAGCCGTTCTTGAGTTATAAATAGTGTAACTAATACCGACTTTCTTTTATATATATAAGATTGGTTTCCGAGACCATAATCTCTGTATAAAACATATCATCATCCCTGTCATTATCTTTGACAAAACAGAGAACAGCACTATATTTTAAATGGGCATTTTGGTCTCAGAAACACACACATAGCCTTTTAATTTAAAATTAAAACATTGTATGTACTTACTTCATCAAGTTCTTTATATATAGCGAGATGGTGCAACAACATCTCACTGTGTTGTGGGGCCTCCGCTAGTAGTGCGAGAGACGACTTCGGAGCCCTAGCCCTGCCTCGACACAGCGCGTGCGAACGATACCTGTAAGTCACATAAAGACCAATGAGTCAAAAACATTTGCTCACAGACCCCCTAAATATTATTGGTTTGGACCCCCTGATCCTATATTTATTTAACTTCTTAACCTTTACTATATCCTGTCATCGACCCTACAGGATCTGCCTTGGACCCCAAACACATTGACATCAGGGAGACTGATTGACATATGAACCCCCTGTTGTTCAATGAGGGTGGATTTGACAGAGGAGGGGATGCATAGAAAGAGGAGGTCCTCTTTCTGTGCGTCTCCTCCTCTATCAATTAAAGGTAGGCAAAGCATTTGCAATTGCTGATGTCTAGGCAGCGGTCGCTTCGCCATTTAGACAGATTCAGGTGACCGTTTGTTTGTTGCCACCTTAAGATATTTAAAAAAAATGAACCACAGGGGGTCCGAATGTATCACTTTGAGCATCAATGGTATAGTTTAAACAAGGAAATCTTTACATGGCAACACAATCTTCATCAAACTACTCTTTTTCAATATGACGAAACACATTTCAAACATGTCTGAGTATTAATAGAAGTTACAGGTCATTATTTGATAAAATGTGCAGTGATATATACTTACGAAGGAGGAACGTCCCAGCGCAGTACAAGGTTGCATCGGGGTAAGTCTATCCCTTCTTCCAAAGTGGGGGTGGCTAGTAAAAGATTACATTCATGCATACGGAACCTGGAAAACAAGATACTTAAATTATCTTAATTACTTATGATGGATAAAGATATCTGTCAAGAGATTATCAGTCAATGTCTCAAGATCCTGGTCGTACCATAGCTCTCTTGTCACATGATTTTCTTTGCCTAAGTATATTTTTGTAACAGAACTAGCCGCAATGGTGAGAAATACTGAAAACTCTAAGTAAGTGGCGGTATCGTCAAGATGGCTGTCATTTTTCATCTGTCAAAATTTCTATAAGTCATACTAGTGATTGAAAAAAAAAATGTCTTCCTTTTTTTAATTTCTTATACGACTAAAATCCACAAAGTATTTTGTATTGTAACTGTGTTACTCTATCATAGTGCCTCTAAATGTGCCAAATTGTCGCAGTATACTTACTTCTTTAGTACATCTTCTTGCTTTCTGCTTTGCCGTTGACACTCTTGCAGTTCTCCGGCAACCTCTACAGCACAGTACTGAGCACATATATAACTAAGAGATGGTCGACAACGTGATATATCCTGAAATATACAGGAACTTTCGTGAGACATAATAATAAATTAATTAAGAAAGGCTCAGTGTGAGATGAGACGCGACCGCAGTCCTCAAAATAAACACTCGCCCTAAAGATGGACTCCCGACTGGTCCGAAACTAGTCGGTGCCGTCACCAGACAATCACACATGAGTTAAGACATTCTTAATTAATTTAGGAATACTATAAATTAAGGGAAAAAAGTAATGAAAGATACGATCTTAAGTAATCTTTTAATTTTTTTTTATTCAACTAAGATAAAAAAAAATTCTGTAAAAACATGGACATAGTACAATTTACTTAATAATGATTTTTGAATTTACTCGAGTGTGGCAGTAAAACTTAATGGAGGGAACTTTTTACAGAATCAAATACAGTCCAAGTTTTACAATAGTAGATCCCGCAACAACAATATTTGTTGGTATTATTACTCGCCCGGTGAAATACCATACAGAATACTAGCTTTAAGTGGAAGCAATTCCGCGTTTCGTCTAATGTATTTGATGCTGGAGGTCTAATTTTAGTCCATGTTTGTCCATCCTTTTCTTATAAGGAAAAGATGGGAAGGGGAAACATACAGGTTATAATTTTATGAGACTTAAAGTTAATATTAGTAAATACTTACCACAATAAGCATAAACAAGATTTTAGCCATCAACGGTTCCTTTAAGAACATAATCCCACACAATGCATCCGGATTTTGATTCTGTTGTATTCTTACTGTATTATTCTTCAACACCCTCGGTCGACCTCTCACCCTCTGTCTACCCCTAACACTTTTATATTCCTCCACTTTAAACACTTTAGAATCACTTTTATCACTTACACTATATACGTCTATTTCTTTGAAATTAGCTTCATATGTATTCACTCGATCTTCTATTTTGTTACCGAGAGTTGTAAAATCACAATTTTCTATAATATTCAACATTTGCTTTGTTTTTGATGTGTTCATTTCATTTTTATTATCATTATCATTTGTTTTACGAATTGTTTCATTTATTTTATGATCAGTTTCATTTGTTGTGGTATTTATTTCATTTTTACAGTCAGTTTCATTTCTTATGTCACCAGTTTCATTTAATATACAATTTGTTTCACTTATTGTACAAATAGTTTCATTTGTCGGACTATCAGAATTTGTATCAATCTTTTCACTTTCCTGTGGTCTAAATTGTTCTAATATCTCCGCTAATCTTAAAACTTTTGGTGTACAAAATAACTTTATCTTTTCCCAATCAGAAGTATACTTTGAGAATACGTAGTCTGCGTATCCTCGTATTTTTATAAGTATTGTTGTACACATACAAAGTAATAGAAAATGTCTTTCATACGGTACTTTTATCTTTAATTTCTCAAGTTTTGCGAGTAAAGAAAATGCTGCTTTATCAGCTGCATATGGACCTGTAAAGATGGTAAAGATTTAAATTTGATGCAAGCTTAGGATATATAGCTATGTCTTTCTTTTTTATAGGATTTCTGTCTTCTGTCTGGTATGTGTACCCAAGGAAGAATAGATAATGCTTTATTTACCATTATTTTGGAACTTATTTAAAAGCTTTAAGTAACAAAAAGTATATATAAAACATACCTAATTCATTCAATATGTATAGAAATTGAGCAAATATCTCCTTAGGTTCTTTAGTTGGATCTGGTATATTGACAAATTCTTCATACAAATCATCACCGTATATCTCGGACGGGTCATATCTGAAAATTTAAAATATTTTCTGATTACAAAAATCTTAATATATATAAATCTCGTGTCTCAATGTTTGTCCTCAATGGACTCCTAAACCACTTAACCGATTATAATAAAATTCGCACACCATGTGCAGTTCGATCCAACTTGAGAGATAGGATAGTTTAAATCTCAAATTACAGTCGCAATTTTAATTTATTGCTAATTATTTGTCTGTTATTATTTGACAGTCACAATTATCTGTTAACTCCAAATGATTCTAACAGATGTCGATACCTTTCGACTGGGTTGAGTAAGTAATTAATAGATGGCGCTGCTATGGTAAATCTACGAACGTCTCATATAAGCTACATTTTAACAGCATAATTTAACCGATTTTTACCAAATTTTATATGCGTATTTAGTAAGTCTGAGAATCGGACAACATCTATTTTCCTATTAAGTTTTTTTAACTGTGCGCGGACGGAGTCGCGGGCGACAGCTAGTGTTTCTATATGTCTATACATCTATCTAATCGATGGAGGAAGGGAGGCACGGTAAGAGAATATTTTCCCTTCCTATCCTTTCATTATAAGAAAATGATGGAAAAAGGGGAGTAAAAGCAGTCCTCCGGTAGACACACTATTCAGATTGTAGTTGTAAGGAGTTTGTACTAGAGGCTTGTGTTATGTTGAGGTATTTCAGAGAGCCAGCCAAACAAATGTTCATCTAAAACTATTAAACTGTATAACTACACCAAAATTATTTTACTACCAATCACCTAACACTAACTATATTGTAATACCTGTCACCTAACACTAAGAACCGTAACCATCAGCGTCACAATGGCAAAAATCAAATAGACACAAAATACCATGGCTCATAACCTATCCATATATCTATGACATGGAATGTTACACATATAATGTAATATCTGGATTTTTAACTCACCTATGTTCATTTATAAAGTCTATTCCGTCTTGTATAGTCTTTCTCATAAATAAATCCAAATCTTTATAAACTTCTGGAAGATTGTCTACTGAAATTTGTTTAGAGTATTCTATGATAACTTCTTTTGGCTTCGATACTGTTGTTGATAATCTGAAAAGATATATTTGTTAATTAAAAAGACAAAAAAAAAACAATTATCTATATACTCTATGACACTCAAGAGAAGAATACCAATCGTAATAAATTAAACCGGTGTAAAGAAACTTTTTGCTTGCACAATGACATTGGATATTATTTAGGCCTACTTTTAGTCCTCGTTTCCTTTCCACTCTTTTTTTCATAAGGAAAGGATAGGAAGGGTGAGTTGATTTAACGGAGGAGGATGCATAGGAAGAAGATATATCCTCTTTTTGTGCGTCCCCCTCACCGTACCCTCCTCTATCGATTAAAAGTAGGTAACTCATCTGCAATTGCAGATGTCTATGGACAGTGGTCGCTATTTAAGCAGACTCAGGTGACCGCTTGCTCGTTTGTAACTTTTAGACATAAAAAAAACATTATATTTGGAATAGTTCATCTTAACATAAGAACATTTCAAAGCCATTAAAGTACATTTTCTTTGTTTAAATAAATTTTTGACTTATAGCTATGTACATAGGAGCCGTTTAGTGTCAAATAACTGCATTTAAAAATAGAACGACATTATAAAATACACTCACCTTTTCCCGCCATCAATATCTTCAGCTAAATCCATTTCACAATTCAAATCTTTTTCCAATTCTTCAATTTTCCATCCCAATTTTTCGTACATTTCAAAATCATCTAAATTCTCATAAACACCTAAGCTTATTTCTTTTTTATCTTTCTCTTTGCTTATTAATTTATCTTTTATAATATTTTCAAGATTTTTATCTGTATTCATACAGGCTATTGTTCTGTCCGTTAAATCTGTAGAACTTTCTATTTCTAATACATTTTCAGTTATATCAGAAATAGGAATCTTTTCATCTTTTAATTCACTTTTAATTATTTCATCTATGGTATTTTCATTAGAATTATCTATTTCATCTGTACTTTTATCTATGACTTTAGAACTGTCAGATTCTTTAAAATCGTTACTTTTGTTTCCATCTTTATCTGTTATTGTATCTATCCCTTTCTTATCTGTTTCATCTTCAATATCTTTCATATCAATGATTTCATTTACAAGAACAGTGTTATCTAAATTATGTATTGATTCATTATTTTCTATTTGTTTTAAATCAGACTTATTTTCTCTGTTAATTTCTTCATCTCTAATTGCAGCGTTATCATAATTTATGGACGTAAATATTGGGTATGTGAGAGCTAATAATCTAGGCCTATTTGTTTCAGTACATTCCTTGTATAGGCGCATTACCTAAAAAAAATACTTTTTTTTTTAATATATCAAAATGAGGCAAAAAAGCAAACGGCCACCTGAATTCGCAAAAAAATCGAGGCGACCGTTGTCCATAGACATCCGCAAATGCAGATACGTTGCCTACCTTTAACTGACGGAGAAGGGGATCCACAGAAAGAGGATATTTTCCCTTCTTATGCGTCCCCACTACTACCAAAACCACTTCCCATCTATACATATTAACTTTTAACTAAAACTTTTGTATCCCTTTTTAAGGATTATCTTAAAGCTTTTTTATAAATAGAAATTAAAACTTTAAGATATGATAAACTAATGGGCGACCACTAGTTATGTTAGACAGAAGAGGACACATATAGAAAGAGAGTATTTCCCCTGCTAAATTTACTTTCCTTTTCCAAGTAGATGAAAGGGAAGAGGACTACAATCCCCAATGAATTGATGTTTACAAGTATCTCCGGAATGGCTGAACGGATTTTGATGAAATTTATCACAGATGTAGAACATAGTCTGGAAGAACACATAGACTACTTATTAAGTTTTTTTCCAGACGGACTCGAAGGCAACAGCTAGTACTTACATATTTCAAATCATCATCAGTTGATATCAAATGACAGCTGTCTATAACTAAGACATTTATATTAAGCATATTGAGGTAGCCATCTTCTAGAATACACTTTAATATTCTTGATGTACATACTATGACCTGGAAATTAAAAAAATTATTACGATTACAAATTTTTTTCATACTGTAAGTTAGTAAAACAAACCTAACAAAACCTAAGCTAATGCTGCCTATAGACATTAGAGGAGGGGATGCACAGAAAAAGGATATTCCCCTCTCTATGAAAACCACTTCACCTTTCATGTTACTAAATTTTTTCTATATTACTGGAAAGAAGACTAAGTTTAGTACTCCAGCATACACTCTCATCACACTGTATGTTGAATTGCTTCCACTTTACATCTGTCTTTTATATGGTCGTAGTATTTCACCCGTTGAGCAACAGACATAATTAATGGAAGATTATCATCAACATCATCTGAGGCGCTACAGCCTCGGGTGGGCCTGGGCCTGGTCAATTAAATATCTCAATGAATAATTATTTTATTTATTGAAGCTTTATTTTTCATGTAACAATGCAATAAATATAAAACAGATTATATAAACTAGTTTTCATGTTTTCTTTGTTATGTGGCCCCTTATTGGGTAAAAGCCTTCTCCATCCTTTTCCATCTTTCTCCGTCCTTGGCCAAATGGATAATTATAACCATGTAAAAATAATTTCTTCACTTTATTTTATATAAATACTAGCTTTTACTCCGTCCGCGCGGAATAAAAAAAATGCACAAAAGATAAAAAAGTTCCTATGTCCGTCTCCTAGTTCTAAGCTACCTCCACATCAATTTTAGATATAGATAAGATATAGATTTTTAATCTATGTCTTATATATATAAAAGAAAGTGGTGTTAGTTACACTATTTATAACTCAAGATCGGTTGAACTGATTTAGCTGAAAATTGATGGGGAGGTAGCTTAGAACTAGAAGACGGACATAGGAACTTTTTTATCTTGTGTGCATTTTTTTTATTCCACGCGGACGGAGTCGCGCGTAAAAGCTAGTTTTGATATAAATTTTTAGCATTACAACTTACTTCTTTCTCCTCTAAGTGCATCTTCCAGTCGTTCACATCTTCATAATTAGCAGACTTAGCTATCGCAAGATCTGTTAGGATTCCTAGTTCATATGCTACATAGGCGATACGTGACGCTCTAGTTAGAAATATAGAACGTTGCCGACCTTCACTGAGTAATCTGAAATTAGAATTTATTTAATTAACACACTATCTCTCTATTCATATCTCCACAACTAATTTTTTTATAGGCTAAGGAGGCTAACAAGCAGCGGGAACACCAAGGTGTTCATCGTCACCCATGGAAATCTGCAATGCCAGAAGAACCGCAGATGCATTTCCGGCCTTTGAGCTAGTGTTACTTTATGTAGGTCGAGGTTTTACAGCCTCCAGATAAATTTATCTTACATCATTTCAGTCCTCAGAACGTAGGTGGCTATGGGATTAAGCACTTGAATTGTAATCTGCAGATCCTGGGTTCGAATCCCTCCAATGTATTTTCGATTTACATGTATATATTTATTGGATATTCTTAGGTAAAGGAAAACATCATGTGTGCACATAATGGTGACGAAATTTAAAATATGTGTGACTTCAACTCGCACTGTTCCAGCGTGGTAGACTATGCTTAGTCACCACTATCTAATAGTAGGCTCCGAACCTTTTCAGGGAATTATATTGAGCTGATAATGATTACAATTTCAGTCCTCAATCCCTTTTTAATCATGTTACCTTTAAAAAAATATCTGAATTAACTTAATGGTTATAAAGACAACTTTTATCAACCAAGCTGACACACTAACAATTGCTCAAAGTAATAAATCTGTGAGTTTCTTCTTAGATGTATGTAGGTTGCATTATAATGTTTTCCATCACTGTAAGAGAGTGAAATTATACTATCTTCTATTGAATCTACTTACCCCCTTATTTTATAAGCATCTTCATGTAGCAGCCTTGTTGCTACAAACGTGCAATGCTCAGTGATGATTATATTCTTATTGCTAGCCACTGCAGCCAGTCTCGCACCACCTTCTGCTGCAGTAAACCGTGAACAGCATGTCTCCATATCCTGCAAATTAACTTATGTAAGTACAGAGAAACTTTCCCATTACAGTGACAAAACTAATTAAAGGCTTGTCATGAAGAGGATTAGGCCAGAGGAAATATCTTCAATGTGTCTCATTCCCTGTCCACTAATGTAGGACCTTTCAATTTATTGGTCATACCTATGGGTAGTTACTATGCTAGATAAGAGAAGGATGCTTGCTCATTTACCACATTCTTATATTAAAAAATTACCCTTGTTAATAAGTTAAGAAAGATAATGTGTGACATGACATTTTGTTTTAGTATACCCATGGCCAGCTATTCATAAGTAATAGAAAAGCCATGGTTAGCCTACTAGTTTATTGTCAGTGTAGGTTCAAAAATTATCCTTTTGTATATGCTTTTCTTTCATTCCAATTTTTAAATAAAGTTTCATTTTAAAGGACGTTGAATAAACTGATTGATTCAATAGTACATTAATATCAACTAAAATATCTTATAAAGATTGTGCAAGTTTAAAACTTTAGACACTATATATTTCTTCTTAATCATATAACTATGCATTAATGATTTTAAAGTTCTATTACGAGAATTACTAATTGAAATCGGCAGCAAACAATAAGATGGTTGATTGAATATTTTTCTCAACATTTACGCCTTCAGTCAGATAACTGTGATTTATATTTGAAAACCGATAATTTTACGACTATAACAAATTGAATACTTACTGCGATTATCTATCCACTGTTACGAATCCAATTAAAGTCCTAAACTCATATAGACACGATAACAAACATTTGTGAGCATTCAATCACATGTTTCAATTAATTTCACAGCACTCTGTACATTTATAGTGTAATAACCTAAACGGCACTAGTAACATTTTGTCACATTTACCTGAGATTTAGATAGAGTAGGGTAAATTATAAATTAAGAATTTTAATGAATGTAAAATATTATTTTACGATCAAATCACGCTCCGGCAACCGTCAAACACCAACCATCGACTGTAAATAAATAATGTTGCTATATGAACACAAAACAACTCGTATACTCTTTGGATGTCAAACCATAAATGTTGCCACTTTTTAACGAATTCAATGTAAGAAGTAGAAGTTAAAAAGTGCTTACTTTAATACAGTACTCACTTGGTGAGCTCGGTAATATAAGCTAGACATTTCGATAGCCTTCTAATCTGGTAATAGCACTGACCTCTATATACGATATTTATGGATAATAGGATGAAGGCTGGTACATTAAAATACGAGGGCAGAGATTAGCAAGGTCCAATTAAAAGCAGTGTTTACACAAACGGGTCGAAAACCTACTTAATTTAATTAAAAGAGCCCATAAGATTCAAAAATAATGATGATCACTATTTTTGGAACAAATTGTAATAATAATAATTTTGCACCATTCAATTTCCCTATCATTGAAATCTTATAATATACATAAAATAAGCTTACATGTTCAAATCCTAATAGGGTACCTAACTAGATTAATGCTGTTTGTTAAACATAACTGGTATCAAATATGTAGCAGATCGAGCTTGTAATAGCCAAAATCTTACTAATATTATAAATGCGAAAGTTTAGACGGATGTATGGATAGATGGACGTTCGTTTGAAGGTATCTCCGGAGTGTCTGAAGGTATCTCCGGAGTGGCTGAACGGATCTTGATGAAATTTGGCACAAATGTAGAGCAGTTTGAAGGAACGCACATGCTTATTTTGTTTTTCTTTTAAATCCGTGCGAACGGAATCGCGGGCAAAAGCTAGTTTAATCATGTTGGAAAAAAATATTTTGTTGACTGTTGATCTTAACTTTACATAAGAAAAAACCGTAGCATAAGATTTTTATCAAGAGCTTGCATCTGCAGGCTTCCTCTATTAATTCAATATTTTTCCATCGTTACATTGAATATTTACTGTTAGGGCTTCTATTCTAATATGATTAATAAAAGAGATTTTTATAACATAACTTGATGATATAACGGAAAAAACGTAATCCAATAAAGCAGTATGTATATTTATTTAAAAAATAATTTAGTTTTGTAAATCCAGTAATCCATTAAATTTTAAAGGTGTGGAAGTATTATAAGAAAATATAAGACATAGATTCAATTACAACAGTGCAATCATTTTTTTGTTTGATGAAAGGTGAAACAGATATTCTATAAACTTAATATTTAAAACCAAAGTAAATTGTGATGAAAAATAAGCCCAAACATAATCCATGTTATGTCTAAAAACGTCTGTCGTAATTCAAATTAAGACCATTTTCCATTTACCTTTTTTTTCTACAAATTTATAAATTGTTTTAAGTCATCACACTTAACTGTCAAGTAAAAAAAAACTTTAATTCACGATTCCTTAGATGTTTTGTTTTAGTCGTGGAATCGATTTAATGAGATATTTTAATATTGTTTTTTAAATATATTTTAAAGGTAAATAACTTTTTTAATTTACAAAAAAAAAACTATAATCGATAAAGCAGTAAGATAAACAAATTGCAGAACACTTCATATGATCAAGTGGCTAAAAAGACATTAAGTAAAAAACAATTTCAAACAAAATGCACTCAAAAGTAACCTAAAAAAAACCAATTCAAACAAAATGCATTCAAAAGTAACATAAAAAAACAATTTCAAACAAAATTCACTAAAAAGAAACAAAATAATGTCATGAAAACTCTCTAAACTCTAGTAGTTGCTCTCGTTGCGCTCTCTAATAGTAGGGGCTCAGTTTTCCGCAACTCCACGACAAGCGCGTATTTTGCGTGTCTCTAAACTCTAAAGAAAGTTCTCTTCTTTCTTGTAACATGTCTATATTGTATAATTATTGTTATTTCGCAGTCGGTGTCGGCCGAAGTAAATAGATGACATTTTATATTTGAGATGTATTAGACATACTTACGTTTATGTCCCTACTTAGGCCGAAACCGACTCCAAAATAACAATAATTATACAATATAGACATGTTACAAGAAAGAAGAGAACTTTCTTTAGAGTTTAGAGACACGCAAAATACGCGCTTGTCGTGGAGTTGCGGAAAACTGAGCCCCTACTATTAGAGAGCGCAACGAGAGCAACTACTAGAGTTTAGAGAGTTTTCATGACATTATTTTGTTTCTTTTTAGTGAATTTTGTTTGAAATTGTTTTTTTATGTTACTTTTGAATGCATTTTGTTTGAATTGGTTTTTTTTAGGTTACTTTTGAGTGCATTTTGTTTGAAATTGTTTTTTTATGTTACTTTTGAGTGCATTTTGTTTGAGATTGTTTTTTTTTGAAGTCGGCTATTTTTTTTTCTTAAAATTTTTGTTTTATTTCACAATTTTTAGTGAATTTGAAGTTCAATTACAAATTTCGTTAATACGTATAAAGACATAAATAAGACAAATAAAGAAAAGGACTTTCCTATTTGATATGTGTGTATTTCAATTCAAAAACTAATTTAGAATGCAGCAGATAACCACTTATCCTTTAAACAATGAAATAATTATCAAAATCGCTATATAAATTGAAAATTACCGAACTAATACATCGTAGCGTACCTTTAATTTGGTCCAGCCGCGCGCCGCACTAGCATTTTTCGAATGCGCGTACTTTTTAATTATTTAATATCTCCCAAACTATTGATCAGAATTACATAGTTTAAAGGCTAATGTAATCTGCATTTAATACTCGTGCCATAAAACATATTTATTTGGATAAGGATTCATATCGAATATAATATAATAGTGCCGTAAGCTTACGGCGCTGTTTTTCGTGTCCATTTTAATCGAAGTTTGTTCACAATAACATGGTTTTTGTGAGACATCCATAGATGATAGATATATGCCACCGAAGACTTTTATTTAGCAAATTTAAGGATCTATAATTACTCCAGACATCATTTTTATGTAAGTCATATAGTTTGACCTACGTAAGTCCAGAAAGCAAAATTGTGCTTTTCATGTAGCATTTTTCGTTTCCGCGTAATTTTATTCTTACGATATCTCCTAAACTATTAGACAGAATGATATAGTTTCAATTGCAAATATAATCTACATTAAATTCTCTTGATAATGAACATGTTTATTTACATAAGGGTTAATACTGAACTCGAATAATAGCGTCGGAAATAGGGCATGAATTTAATTGATGTTTCTGAAGAAAAAAATGGTTATTGTGAGAAAACTATAAAAGATAGATATATGCTATCGCTGACTTTTATTTAGCACATTTAAAGAGCTACAATTCGCCATACATCATTTTTATGTAGGTCCTATAGTTTAGCCTACGTAAGCGCTGAAAGCAAAAATGTCCCTAATCTTCGCAACAAATTTTGAAGCTATATTCAAAATCTACTAGTCTTCTAGTTATTTAAAAAAAAAAACAAAAAAATGGGACCCACCTGCAAGCACTTCCTTTCGATTAAAATATTTTTCATCAAAATCGGACCACCAGGGGCGGAGTATCGCGGTAACACACATAAAAAAAAAAAAAAATACAGACGAATTGATAACCTCCTTCTTTTTGAAGTCGGCTAAAAATTATATTTTTACGTATTATTACATCATTTGAATTAAAAAAAGTATGAAATCAACATTTACATTAAATTTGCAATTACACTTGTGTCCGACTTAATTACAAATCCCTGTATTGTATATTATACATCCAGAATCAATTTTCGCTATGTGTTTTTCGATTTTCAAATTTAACAACATCGAAAAACATCGTAATGAAAGCTGCCTATATTTAAGAAGACATTGAAAGATCTGTGAAAAGCCAACCCACACTGAGCCAGCATGGTTTACAAAGGCCTAGTCACACTTAACTTGAAAGGCATTCATTGGGAACATATATAAACTGTCAACACATACTGTAGATTAGGGATTCCCAGAGGGATTCTTAAAGCATTGGTAATTATCACTCTGTCTTCTTCTATTGACCTAAGTCAGAATGAATAATAATAATAATTGATCTTAAAAATAGGTAATTTGGCCATGGGGACCTGAGGTAACAGTTCATTTTGGAAAAGGGGTCACTTGTTCAAAATAATTTGGGGATCCCTGCTGTAGATTGTAGGATAATTTTTGGGTAATTATTTCAGCATAATCATGATCATCACACAGTTGAGATCCACTTTTGGAGATAGGCCTACCTTAAGAAACATAAATTGGTTCTTTCCTAACCATCATCCAGTAAAGTTAATTCCAAATCAAGACCAAAACTTTTTAGACAAAAACTTGGCTCTATAGTAACTTGTTTTGAATAGAAGGCAACTATTATTTTTTTTAAATAAAAATGTGGCATATGTTAAATATTAGCTATGTCACAATTTGGTAACTAGAAATTGTAGTATAAGTTGAAAATGAATGGTGATGTGAAATATGTTTTATACTAGCTGTCGCCCACGTCTCCGTCCATGCAAGGATTGAAAAAAACTTAAAAAGTAGCTTATGTGTTATTCCAGACTATGTTCTGAAGATACCTTCAAACACACATCCATCTATCCATTTAAACATTCGCATTTATAATATTAATGAGATTAATATTAGAAAGAAGAAAGATTTGATTGCTTCCATTTAGTAGGGTCTAAACAACTAAACAAATTGGACAAATTCTTTCACTGTAGGGAAGCCACACTATCCCCGGATGCTATAGTTTATCTTTACTAGATTTTTTTAATTCTGCATCAAAGAATTCCCAATTTCATACAAGAGGTTGCCGCTTAATAAGTTTGTTCCATCAACAGTACCAATTTAAGAATTGTGACATGAAAGTTTTTTTTTTTTGGTTTTTGTTTATAAACTTTACATCTTGAGAAGGAATAAACTTGGATGGATGAATGGGGAAGAAACCAATTTTTGTGGCAATTCATAGGAAGGCTATTTTGTAGGTGATAATGATAACTTGCCTATATTAAACAGGTTTGTATATAGGATTTTGCAAGTACACTTTATATACAATAAGTATTAAAAAAAATATCTGGACAAAATATAAAAGCATTTCAAATACTCATTTATGAACCATTGAAATATCGCCATAATTATATCTCTGTTATTGAAGATAAATTAAAAAAATAAATTCTATCTAATCCATAATAAGTAAAACACTACATTTATCACTTATCTTTTTTCTACAGATAAAAAATGTGGGAAAATTCAAAAGAAAAAAATGATGAAAAACACGACAGTTTGCGAAATATTCTTAAAAATTTCGATCCCTACGCCGTATTGGAACCTTTGACACCTCAAGGGATACCAAAAGAAAATATTCTAGTCGATTTGACAGACAAAAATACAAATAGTGAATCCGAAATTGAATTGTCTGGTTCCTTGTTAGAGAAAAGTACTAAATCGGATTTCGAAGTAATAGACGCATTTCAAAATCTATTTGTAACACCCGAACAAGTGATTAAAAGTAAAAATAACAATGGTATTAATAAGTTACAAGATAATAAAGAATGGATAAAAGCTTTTGATGGAATTGAACATAGAAATGATGATGAAATTGATATGAAAAAGGAATTGGAATCTATTTTCACTGTGCATAAAACAAAACTGAACGCTAAGCTAACAAGATTATCTGATGATGAGTTTGATGTTGATGAAATTGATGAAGTGTTAACTATGAAGAGAATTGAAAAGTTAATGAAATCGTCACAAAACTATGTGGGTAGTTCTACAAATTACGTTGAATCGCGAAGCAATATTAACACTGTAAGAATTAAAGATCAAAGTATGAAAACAGATATTAAAACAAATGAAGTACAAGCGAATATAAGTACTAAAATAGATAAACAAGAAATTATTACAGAAAACATTCATATTAATGATTTTATTGTTGCAGACAAGAGTAACAACGCAAAAATTCCAACGAAATTCAATAATTTTAACTTGATAAAATCTATTAAATTAGATAAAAAGAAATTACAGAAAAAGATGGTGCTGCCAGATGATGTCAAACGTAATTATACCAAAGGTCCAGATTTGTTGGAGAAATCTATGGCTTTACCTTCAATGATCGAAAGAATTAAAGCGAGACAACAATTGATAGATAATGAGCAATGTTTAAGACATAGATTTGTTTTAGAACCAGATAACTTAACAATCAGTAATGATAAAACATCATACAAATTCAGTCCGCAAATATTAATCGAGGATTGTAACAAACAACGACTTACAGCATTACACGCAGGGAAAGCTTTTGAAGAATTCGTAACAGGCGAGAAATAACACAAAGAATATAAGATTACAAAATTATTCTGCTTTGAAGCAAGAATAATTGTTACTATTTTTTGAGTTCGGGGGCCGACAAACCAAAGGAACTGCAGATGCATCGCTGGCTATTTAAGTAGTACGCTATTTTTTTTTAAGGAACCTAAGTCTTTACTGATTGGAAATCCTCTCTTGTTCGAAGTAAGAAGTTAGCTAAAATCCCACGAATGTGGCATGCCAAATATTTCGAGAATGAAATATGGTGCTTTGTTGATTCGTACAATGACGGAAAGCGTAAGACAGGCTTTAGGACCTTTGATTTTATTTGAAAGTCTGAAATAATTAATTGGTAATGGAATAACGGAATAATACAATTATAAGTGTTAGAAATTGAGTGTAATTTTAAATTTACAAGTATGTTTTTATATCCAGTTATACAATAAGTAAAATAAAATATAATCTTAATGTATTTTAACAATAATGTTTTTTACATAATCTAGTTTTTATTCTTAGTTTGGTATAAGTATATAGTTTAGTTTAGTAGTTTTAACATATTATTCATAGTTTTTACATAATAATTTAACCTATTTAGTTTCTAGACGTATAATAAAATTATTTATATCGAATTTAATTAATAAAATTATATTTAAACAATGTGATTGTTTTAATTCTGTAAATGAACTGCAACCAGACCTTGTTAAATATTCTAGATGTTTCCATTTTACTTTTTGTTAACGTAAAAGAAGGATTTTCGGCAACAATATGAGCCAAGTATTAAACAAATACAATAGAGACTTACTTATTTATTACTAAGAACCACGTACCTGATAAAAGATGACATTGTTGTTTTCACAACTCAATAATAGAGTATGTAAAAAGGGGATTCCCCGCTTAAAGATGGTAAAATCTGAATATTGAGGTAGAATTATAATTTGGTTTTAAGCAAACTGCTAAATACGGCACATTTAGTAACCTATAAGGTTGGCAATAGGGACAATTTTCATAATTTACTGGAACGAAATAATTTTTTAACAAACAAAACTCCTTTATTTTTAATTTTTTTAATAGTGGCATCATTATCTCACTGCTGATGTTTCAAAATTTCAAAACGTCACTGTCATTTTGTATTGAGGCTGTAAAGTTGTGGTTGTGCGGTAAACAAAATAAAACATAACTAAAAAAGTACATTTAGACGTAGTATTATTATAAATTAGTTTAATATAAAAGTGCAATACACTTAAAGATGCTGCCGTTATCTTTATTAAGAACAGCACAGAACCATCCGATGTTAGTCGAATTGAAGAATGGTGAAACATACAACGGTCACCTCGTTAGTTGTGATAACTGGATGAACATAAACTTACGAGAAGTAATTTGCACATCTAGAGACGGAGACAAGTTCTGGAGGATGCCTGAATGTTACATTCGTGGTAGTACCATAAAATACCTTCGGATACCTGACGAGGTTATAGATATGGTGAAAGAAGAATCGCAAATCAAAGCTCGTGGTCGTAATGAAGTTTCTAAGGGTCGCGGTGGTCAGAACATGAGATCTGGTCGCGGAGGCGGTCGCGGTGCGTTCGGAAACCGCGGCAGACCGGCGCCGTTGGCGAGAGGCGGCGGAAACACTGGTAGAAATCCACAGAACAAAAATAAGAAGTAATGTATAGATAAATTATATTTAATATATTAAGATCTTTTTTTTATGTGTTTCTTTTATTTATTCCTTGTTGATAATTATATTTCTAGGTTATGTTCATCTCAGTGTAGCGCTTACTTCATAATTAAATAAAACTTTAGATAATTGCACTATACTTGCATTGACAGGTCCGTAGTCTCTGCCTACCCCTTTGCATTAAGGAGTGAATGGGTGTGAATTATATTGTTATTGGCAGAATATCACTTTAAAAAAATTGCTTTATTCCTAACCTTTATTGCACAGTGACCTTACAAATACAAATATACTTTATTGTGCACTATCATGGAGTTACAAAAAGAAAGTACATCAGGATTTTCACAAAAGGCGGTCTTATCTCTAAGCAGCAATCTCTGCCAGACCTTAGTTCTGCATAAATAATCAATTAGGCTTTTAAAGATTTTTGATCACATAAAAACAACCATAGTTTACTTCCTGACTATTGTAGTGTTGAATATTGTTACATTTATCATTTCAAGATGATAAAACTCTCTGGAAATAAATATTTTTGAGCTAAAAGTACTACTTATATAATTTGTAGACCAGGAATGGCAAACTAATGGCAATGGCATTGATCATAAAGTCATTATCAACTAGGAAAAAGTGGGCAGTAGGTATAGTTAGAAATAGTAGGGGCTCATTTGTCCGCAACTCCACGACAAGCGCATATTTTGAGTGAAGGCAGGCTGTAGGTTACTCCAGCCAGCCCAGCTCGCCAAAGAACCCCAACAGTCCCTTAATGTTGCTGGTGATCTCTGGCGGCGACCTCAGCGGACCGAGGTATTTGAGGGGCAGTAGGTATAATAAGAGTGAACATGAATGATCTCTGTTGTATGGAATTTTTCAAATAATCACAAATTATTTGCTAGCACATCTATGACCTGATTAAACATTTCTTTGTGAAAATTTCATGTTGACAGTTTGTATTAAAGGCCGGCAATGCATCTGCGGTTCCTCTAGTGTTGCAGATGTTCATGGGCATTGATGATCACCTTGGTGTTCCCACCGCTCGTTTGCTCCATTCACTTATAAAAAAATACATAAGTCTGTGGTATACATAAACCAAATATGAGAAAGCTTTATATACTACCTATTCCCTTGCGGCTTTATCCACATGAAATCCCATATTTTTTTTTAATTGTTTATATTCAAAATATAAATAACAATTAAGACGTTTGACATCAGCTGAGAATTATCATTACTTTGACAACTTTGGCTTGAGATTTGTCCTTTTCATGCATAATTTTTTTTTTTATTTACTCACCCTCTAAGTTTGATTATGTGAAAATATATTGCCTAAAGTATATAGTAATTATAGAACTTTTTATAAATAAAGAATTATTCAATAATATGCCATGATTGTTCAGATTGTGTTATAAAGTGTGTGTTTACACTCTATTATATTAGTATAGATAACCATGTGTTGCCACTGTCAAAATATCTGTAAAAACATAAAATCTTGGTTGGGATGATATAATTTTTTTTGTGTAAGGTATTTGGCTATACATAGTAATTGAAAATAATGCAGGTAGAAAATAAAAACAAATCTTATAATTTCTTACTATTTAGAATTATTTTCTTAGATAATATTTTGTACAATGTGTAATGGCGGGGGTTGTGCTTGTACCATATTCTGTATGTTATTTGCTAAATTCTGCTGAAAATATTCCATTCTATTTGTTAACTCTATCTCGGGGTAAAGATCTTGCTTCTTCACTGTAGTTATTCTTGTTTGCTGTGAAATATAAATAAATTATTAATATGTTGGTACTACAATTTATTGCCAACAGTAGTAATTATATGTCTCCATAGAGCAACAAAGTTATCTATGATAACTTGCTAGTACTCCCCATATCAATCTTACTAATATTATAAATGCGAATATTTAGATGGATGGATGTTTGTTTGAAGGTATCTCCGGAACAGCTCAACAGATCTTGATGAAATTTGGCATAAATGTAGAACATAGTCTGGAAGAACACATAGGATACAAATTACGTTTTTTTAATTCTGCGGATGGAGTCACGGACAACAGCTCGTGTTAAATATATGCTATGCATATCTATGTTTCACATGATTTTTGACTGAACTAACCAGGATAGCTACACCTCTCTTAACTGCCCAGACAAGTTTTAAAGCTCATTACACTGCATTTGTTAAGAATGCTTGCTTAGTGCAGGAACTGTATTGTAGTGTTCAACATTTATAATTTTACAGACAAATTACTTATAAAAAAGGGATTCCATAGCCTAGTCAGGTGTTATTGAGGTTAGTTCTTTTGGAAAATACCTAAAATATACTGAAGATATAGAAAATGATATATAAAATAGAGGTGCGCTAGTGAGGTATTGTAATTTAGTGTGTTGTTTTGCCCACCGGGTCAGATTTTGTTGTTTTAATTTTTTTTATATCATAAGGTGACAAACGAGCAAACGGCCACCTGAATTCACCGAAATTGTGAGGCGACTGTTGCCCATAGACATTTGCAAATGCAAGATGCATTGCCTACCTTTAATTAACGGAGAAGGGGACGCCCAGAAAGAGGATATTTCCCCTTTCTATACGTCCCCTCTTCCGCCAAATCCAATTCCCCTTCCCATACTTTTCTAATAGGAAAAGGGTGGGAAGGACTAAAATTAGACCTAAAAACTTAAACTAAAATTAGGTATCAATCAATACATAGTATAAAACAAAGTCGCTTTCGCTGTATGTCCGTATGTATGCTTAGATCTTTAAAACTACGCAACGGATTTTGACGCGGTTTTTTTTAATAGATAGAGTGATTCTTAAGGAAGGTTTGTATGTATAATAAATGCATAATATAGTAGAGAAACACTGATAAATTTAAAGTTTTCTAATGTGATGTCGTAAATAAGCACGTTTTTTTGCGCTTATATTGCAAACGCTGGCTGAACCCTACGAGATAGACCAAAATAATGTACTACAGTATTGTTCACCTTAAAAAGTTCAACAAAAAAGTCCGCGATGGTATATGTCTATCTCTTAGGGATAACCCAGCATAACCATTTTTATTCTTTTACGAAGTGATTTTAAACAATACAGCATTAATCCTTATCCATTTAAGTACCTTAAATAAATTGTGCATTTATTCTGTAGTAGGTATATTTTGCATTGCACCCGTGCGAAGCCGGGGCGGGTCGCTAGTAAAGTTAATAAATTAAAAAAATATATTTTAATCACCTTATTCCGCTTACTGGAGTCATGCATCATCTTCATATGTTTATATATAGATGTCTGCCAGGTAAATGTGGCCGGACATAGTTTGCATTTGAACGTCTTTGTGGATGAACGGTTTGTATGCATTGCCCATACATGACCTTTTAGACGTTTAACGGACTACAAAAAATGTTTATGGTTACTTTTGCAACCTTTATGGTTGATTTTTGATATTAAATTTTTATTAAGAATCATTTGGACATTTGTAAGTTAAAAAAAAACTGAATTATAAGTTATTTATCACTCACCTTATAAGATTTACCACAAATTTCACACAAATGTTCCGATTCTGGTTCTTTGTTTTTTTTACCTTCGTGTATATTATTCATGTGGGCGACCATTATTTTTGCTGTTTTAAACGCCTAGAATTATTATATATTTTTTTTTATATTACTCAATTGCAGAGGCGTTCAATACCCTCAATCAACGAAGGAGGAGATGCACAAAAAGAGATTATTTAACCTTCCTATGCATCTCCTCCTCCATAAAATCCACTCTCCCTTCCCATCCTTATAAGAAAAGGGTGGGAAGGGAAAGAGGACTAAAATTAGGCATCCGGCACACACTCATCAGACTGTACACGGAATTACTTCCACTTGATGTCTGTCTTCTGTAAAGTCGTGGTATTTCACTGAGAGAGGACAATTCGTGCAACTGATGTTGTTGTTGCTGGCGTCTACCATTGTTAAAATTTTTAGCCTAGATTTTAACAGTTAGCAGATTTGCTGGATTGATTATAGCAGAAAGGTACTTGATGTATTCGGACATATGAACTACTTTATTATTCCGCGCTGTGAAATTCGCAGTCTACCATTAATCTTACTAATATTATAAATGCCAAAGTTAAGATGTATGTATGTTTGTTAGAAGATATCTCTGGAATGTTTGAACAGATCTTGATGAAATCTGACACAGATGTAGAACATAGTCTGAAAGAACATATAGAATATTTACTCCATCTCCCTTTCCTTTTTCCATTCACGTAGGGTCAGCACACAAGGTTTTATAAACCTTAAAGTTTTGGTTAAGTTTTTACGGCCTGTCTGTCGCCAACCCTACTTGGAAGGCATTTATAATATTAGTATAATGTAGAAATCAATCCAGCCCTTTTTATTAGATTCTTAACTATTAACATTTCATGTGAACATAAAAAATTTAGGAAAATTTGAAAAAAGATTTGCACATACACATTTACACTAATATTTACTATGTTTTTTTTGTAGTATCCCACGGATGTAGTCGCGGGCAACAGCTAGTGTGTTAATAAACGTATTGCTGCAGTTGAATTGTAAGATAAACTTACCTTTAAGCAAACACTGCATTGATATTTTATAACTTTAAGATGATCCCAGTCAATATGATCCACCATACACCATTTTGACGCGAACTTTTTACCACAATAGTTACAAGAGTGGCTATAATAATAAAAAAAATAAGAATTTAACATAGGTCAGGTCAGGAATAGGGAAAAAAATAGGACAATATTTTAGACACATCACGTGATTACAAAATTCATTATATCCACTACAGAATAAAATTGATTATTGGGTGGTAATGAGCAAGCTACTACCTGGATTCGCCGAAATGGCGAAGCAACCGCTGCCCATAGACATCCGTCCGATTTTAATGGATGGAGAAGACACACTGAATAAGAATATTTCATCTTCCTATGCGTCCCCTTCTCCAAAAATCCCCTTCCTATCAGGAATGAGAAGGGGAAAGAAAACTAAAATGAGTCCTCCATCACACACTCATCAGACTGTACGTAGAATTACTTCCAATTGACGCTTGTCTTCTGTGAGGTCGTGGAATTTCACTGGACATTTCTATTTCGTGATCTACCACTGTTCATTCACTTCGCCATTTTGGCGAAATTAATTTCTTTAATGCGTATACTCACATATACGCGTCTTCAGGCACATGTCGTTTACTCAACCTCATATGGTTGTTATAACAATCTCTACTAGAGAATGTTTTCCCGCACTCTCTACATTCGTGCGTCGCGCCCGCGTCTCTCTCGCGGTGGTTACGCGTGTGCCGCGCGAGGTTGCGCTTCCATTGGAACTGTTTGCCGCAGATAGGACACGGGTATGTCTCACCGTTGTGGATCACACTGAAATACGTCTGATTCGAAGGACCAAAAATTTTTTTTTGATGTGAAACATCTATAGGATCACTTGTAAACCGCATTGTTGGCGTGGCGACGCTTGCCGTGGCGACGGGTCGCCACGCTATACTGAGGTATACATATATATATTTTATGTGTTTAGTTTAATAATATTTAATATTATTCATTATTATTATTATTTCACATATTTATTAATTTTCTGATTTAATAAATTTTTCTTAATATTATTATAATAATAATAATAATAATTATTATTATTATCATCATTGTCATTATTATTATTTATTTAATTATAATATTTAATATTTTATGCACATTACTTGTACACACACGATGTTTCACATCTGTCAGGCGTCCCATGACGGCTCACAAGTTTTTTTTTTGTATAGGTAGCCAATCAGTGGACAATGATAAAGAATATGTCGATGTGTTCCTTATATACACTACTTTACAGTGATAGTGACAAAATTATCATTAATTGGTGGTAGATTGCAATTTATCAGCGCAGTATTAAAAAAAGTAACCTATAACATGGTCGCATACATCAGCTACCTTCCAGTTAAAGTTCTGTCAAAATCTGTCCATACATTCCGGAGATTACTTGTTACAAACGCGGCATTGCAAACTGGCAGACAGACTGACAAAAAATGTAAAAATCCATACGCAAATACATCATATATGCGAAATGTGATTTTTATCTATATATATAGTCAGAAAGTCGTGTTAGTTACACTATTTATAACTCAAGAACGGCTGAATCGATTTGACTGAAAATTGGTAGGCCGGTAGCTTAGAACCAGGAAACGGACATAGGATAATTTTTACCCCGTTTTCTATTTTTTTATTCCGCGCGGACGGAGTCGCGGATAAAAGCTAGTAAGAAATATTAAAGCAAAAATGTAACATATTTTAACTTACACATGAGCTCTATAACTTTTCTTTGAATAAAAAACTTTATCACATCCTTTGCAAGGTAAATGTACTTTTTCTTCTGGTTGCTTCGGTGTTAGTATTCTGGAACAAAAAAATATATTTATTTTCAAGTTAAGGAATTAAAAAACAATAACTGATTACAATTTTAACTATATATAACAAAAAATATAGTGGTCTGTATTAACTATAAAGTTTAAATTTTTTAAGTTTACATTACACTGATAAAAATTTAAAGTTTATTTTTTTTAAACTTAACATAATTATGTATTCACTTACTTTAAATGGTATTTTAGTGTCAATTTACTAGCAAAGACTTTCCCACAACAGTCACACTGAGGACTTTCCTTGTGACATACACCTCTGTGATAACTCAACTTCGATTCTGAACTGTAACACATATGTAATAAGGTTGAAAATTCTACTTATTATATTAACTAGTACTACTACTACTTATTATATTATCTAGTCATGTTCTCTCTGAAAAATATATATGTAAATACTTTTTACTGACTTCTTTTCATCCATTTACTTTCAATCTTATTACTTTCTTTTTTTTTTGTGATCTTCTCATATATGGTTTAAGAAATTTTTATTTTTCCTTAATAAGAATCGAAATTACAATTCACTTACTTAAGGCTACAATAATTATTTTACATTTGTATTGCAAGCATAGTGATTTTTTTTTATACAATGCAGGTAAGTTTAAACTTAAACAAGTTGAAATATTAACTAGTTTACTGAGATACGAAAACTAGATGTGGCATGGAATACATTAATTTATTATGCAAATGTAATCTACATTTTTTTTTCTTTAGGTTTAGGTAGCACAGTTTTTTTTAGGGAGTATTTTTATTTTTTATGATTTAAAATGATATGATATACTTATTATTTAAGATCATATGTCCATACCACACCAACTTTATGCTTTCAAATTTCTTACGCTATTCTTAAACTTTCTCTGATATATTTATTCTTATAGGTGGGCTAATTAAGCCACATTTGACATCTATCAACTAGGTTTAGGCTACCTTAATATTATGAATGACTAGCTGTCGCCCGCGACTATGTACGCAGGGAATTAAAAATGAAAAGTAATAAGCCTATGTGTTCTTCCAGACTATGTTCTACATCTGTGACAAATTTCATCGAGATCCGTTGAACTGTTCCGGAGATATCTTCAAACAAACATCCATCCATACATCTAAACTTTCGCATTTATAATATTAGTAAGAAGTAATATAATTCCATTGACGTAACATTATAACGACGTTCAAATGACATGATTAGAATAAACTAGCTTTTACCCGCGACTCTGTCCGCGCGGAATAAAAAATAGAAAACGGGGTAAAAATTATTCTATGTCCGTTTCCTGGTTCTAAGCTACCTGCCCACCAATTTTCAGTCAAATCGATTCAGTAAGTCAAATGTGACTTATACAATTTGCCCACCTAAATATCTCCATACAAATTAAATCATTATATTAATAAGTGAAGCGTAAACTTTGAACATAATTTCAAGGAAATTGCTTAAATGAACGTAAAATTCGACGTAGTTCAACTTAATATGTAAAATAAACTTACGAGAAAGTTTTCCCGCAAGTAATACAAGCTGTTCCTGGCGCTCCATGTTCTGTTCTCACATGTTTCAGTATACATCGCTTGCGTGTTGTGACGTCACCACAGACACGACATTTATAAGCTGTCAGATGCAACGCGCGGTGACATGACATATTGTCACGTGTTATAAAGTACGCTTTGCAAACGTCACATTGTACATCCGCCTCACTTTTCTGTTGTAACGTATGGTTTATATATTTTTAAGTCATAGTTTATGGTTCACTAATCTAATTAAAATAGCAAATATTTGTTCAAGTCCATTTTATAGCGAAAATTATTCGAGATTAGATTAGAAATATAACTTATGTATTGTGAGATATAAAAACTAGTCCATGTAAGGAAATGATCAAACGGGGAAGGGGTTGACAGAGGAGTGGATGCATAATAAGGGGAAATACTCCCTTTCTATGCATCTTAAAGTTAGGAAATACATCTGAGATTACGGATATCTATAGGCAATTGGGAGTTTGAAAAAATAATAACATTTTTTTTTTATATATTTTAAAACTTAATTATTAATTTTATCGATATGTAACATGAAAAACTAAAAAGAAAAATTTTCAATTAGTTACAAGCGATTAAAAATTAATAAAATTTAAAATAAAGTCACGTGAATGTGAACGCATCACGATTGGCCACAATACTTGTGACGTCATAATGTTTAGCAATTTTATAATAGTGCATCGTTTACAGCTATTATACGTCAGCTGTCAAGTTGACAAAAACATTGTAAATTAAATAAAACAAAGCTCAAAGCACTGTTTTATCTCTGTATACTAATACGAGTAAAACTAACAGTATGACGTCACACGCGCTCGGATTTGTTCGGGAGTTCTCGGCGCGTCTTCGGTGCTGGATTCAAAATTTAATTTTTATTTTGATATAATTTTTTAATTATTGCAAAAAATAAAAATTTGTTTTGCTATAAAACTTATAGATGATCTTTCCATTTTTCAAAAAAAAAAATTTTTTTTCAAACACTCAATTGTGATTTCGGAAAATAATGGGGAATATACCACCTAATGATATAAAAAAAGACTTACCAGGACATGTTTCCCATTTAAATGGTAATTCATAAGTTTCTCCGTATTAAAACTTGTAAGACAATCATCACATTTATATTTGAGTGTAACAAATTCCTCTCTAGTCACATCTTTAGCACGGACTTGCCACATTTCTTCTTCACTCATTGTATGCAATTCTACAAAATCTTCTGGTAAATTCTTTAATTTTCTAGAACGCTTTACTGTTTCATCTAATTTATTATCTATCTGAAAGATGTAGTTATACTTGATTTATATAAAAAAAATAAACACAAATATCCTGGCTGATTGTAAACTGTAAAAAAATTGTTGGAACAAAAAGATATTGGAACTAATTTTTCGCTAATTTATAGTTTTACTAGCTTTTACCCGCGACTCCGTCCGCGCGGAATAAAAAAAATGCACACAAGATAAAAAAAGTCTTGTTCTAAGCTACCTCCCCATCATTTTCAGCTAAATCAGTTTGACCTATCTTGAGTTATAAATAGTGTAACTAACACCACTTTCTTTCATATATATAGATTTATTACGATCGTTATATGTATTTTGTGTAAATATAATATACTCTATGACACTCAGAGGAAGGAGATGAATCGAATGACACCACACTTGTCAAAATCTGTTCAGTCGTTTAGACTCAAGACCATCACAGAAATTTACATAACATACATACAAACTTACATACATAAAAATTGACATGATGAAAAAAAATATTACCTTGGATTATAAAAATGATTGTTAATAACTAAGGAAAAGAGAGCATACAAATAAAAATAATAATTATAAAAAAAAATTGTCTGTGTGTTTGTGTCTGCTAATCTCAGTAACGGCGCGGCGTAAGATTTGAATAACTTAGATTATTATTATTTAAAGATAATTTCCCAATTAAAGAAATCATTTATTTTTTTATAAAAAAAAACTTAACTAACCTCAGATACAAAAGTCACTGGCAATTCATCATCTTTTACTCTCTTTTTACTTTTGTCACCTTTATTCTTTCTTTTTTTCTTTTTAGTTTTTAATTTAGACAGTTGGATATCGTCATCGGAGGATTGCGGATGAGAATCTTCTAGAAAGTTATCAAAATAACTGTCTGTTATATCTTCTGCTTTTGGACTTTCTATTCCTTTCAATTGTATATCTAAAAAGGTAAAATATTAAGAGTCTGTGACTCAGTGGTTAATTTAAGTGGACCGGGTTCAATTCCCTCATAACAAACTCTTTAATTTTAGAACTTTATATATTTTTAAGTATACGGCAAGCGGTCATCGTAATTCGCCGAAATAGCGAAGCGACCTCTTCCCATATATGTACATCGATTAGATTTTTTCCCTGTCTTAATTAATAAAGGGGGAACTAACAGAAATAGAATATTTCTCCTTTCTATGTGTCCTTCATAAAAAAGGGCAGGAAAGGAAAGAGGACTTAAATAAGGTCTCCGGCATGTTGATTTAAGCAAATGCTGTCATTTCTAAGCAATCGCATATCCATTTACAGAGATCAGTGAAATCTTGTGACATTTTTTGACATTGACAGGAGGGCGCTAGTGTGCTGTTATAATTTAGTTCGACTTATGCCTGATTCAGATAGCCTTAGCTGTGTATACTAAAAAAAATAACTCACCTAAATTCTGGTCATCTTTATTTGTCACGTCTTCTTGTTTAACAATATCTATATTGATACCGTCTTCTTCTTTTATATGATGTAGTATAATTGAGTCATGCATTAAGTTTGAAGAAGTTAGTCGGCTCGTAGCATATTTTGTAAAATCATTGGGAGAATTTAAAAATATTTGCTGTGGAATAAATTTAGATAATAAATAAACTGGTAGATATTTTTTTTATTATAAACAAACCTAAGTTTTAGATAATTTATTTAAAGATATATATATATATATATATATTATGTAACCTGGCTGAAAACCAGCGCGGCCTTCAGTGACAAGCTGGAGGTAACATCAGCTGAGCCTCTTCCCATTAGCCAAGAAGAATTTTTTTTTCTCTTTAATTGATATCTTTATAAATGTAATTTGTTTTGTTTTTGGTTAATAAACTGTATTTTATTTATTTATTTATTTTTGTACTTTGTTGAATTATTTTTGATTATACTTATGGAAAATCTTGTTTATATCTAGGGTTGCCAGGTTCCAAACCTATTAGGAGGACAGACCAGCCAGATTGGCCGGACATTTGGGTAGAAAGGCCGGACACGACCGTCAGTCGACTCTCGTCGCCGGCGCTCGGCCACTCTCGTTTGCGAAATGTTAAAAGCCTAACAAAAGCCGGACAACCAAGACACCGTTTTTTTGGCCGGACACACAATCAAAAAACCTACCTATGTCCAGCTTTATCCGGACGCCTGGCAACGCTATTTATATCTAGCAATCCGACTCTTATCTTGTGAAGGTAAAAAAAAACTATAATATTTAACAATGGACTAATTTTTGATTTAATACCATGTTTTGATGTGGATTTCCATTGTTTTTGAATTTATATCAACAGAGAACATGTTTTAATTAACATAACACATGGATGTAGCCAAGAGCAGGCAGGTGTTCTACCCTATTTTAAATATATAAACTAGTACAAAAATAATTGAAAAACAAATTATTTTTATAAACAGAATAATATTTACTATGTTACAGTTGAATTTGACTACAGTGACATTTATACAGTCGAACCTAGATAAGCGAGAAGCATTTAAATGATCATCATTGTCAATCCCGATAGAAACCTCTATGAGCGATAAAAATATTGCAATCCCTTGGATTCTCATTTATCCAGAGTTGACTGTATTATATATTGTTGTCTCTGTTTAATCAAAGACAATGAAAGGGATGACAATACTTGGCTTACCTTATTTGAATATTCCATAAGCACATTATATGCTTTAAGAATTTGTCGCCGGAACCGTACTGCGGAGGTAACTGATGCAAGACATTCCCAACATACTTGGATTGTTAAGCCATCTGGAACCTGGAAATCATTAATTTTTTAATATTATAAGTTGGCACATGAGTAAGCAGCCACTCCAATTCGCCGAATTAGCGAAGCGATCACTACCCATAGACATCCATAATTAGATGTGACGCCTTCCTTTAATCAACAAAGGGAGATGGACAGAAAGATAATATTTCCCCTTCCTATGTACTCTCCTCCATCAAATATACTTCCCCTTACCAACTTTTTCTATTAAAAAAAGGGTGGGAAGAAAACAAAAATTATGCTAAAATTAATCAATAAAGTTTATATTACAAAGAATTTTAATGTATTTGTTCCACATACATACATAGGTAAGACTAGGTATAGGAACATATGTATGGTTTGTGCGGAAGGTGACAGGATTAAGAAGGAAGTGAAGAATAATGGATCGATCTGAGAAACTAAAACTCAGTGCGACCCCACATAAAGTGAGTCAAGTCAAATAGAGCGGTTTACTTATATTTATCTCATGGTACCATTTCTAATTTCATCACTAATAAAATTTAAAAAAAACTTTATAAAGACGGATCAAAGGTTTTTTTGTTCCGAGATAAATATTTCAATTAAATGTAGTTTATGACTTGAATATGTCACTTAAATATTAAAAGTAAATGTTTAATGTTATAACTTACTTAATTGCAATTAATTTTATAAAGTTACAGACACTTACATCTATTTTAGCCCACATTTTATAAAATTCTTTAACTTCGTCGCGGTAAAACATTTTGCGATTGTAATTGAGACATCCGACACAAATGCCGTTTACATTATATCCTTCGATGTTTATATTTATTTCCTTCATGATTTTGGCACTTTACTCTTAAATTGTTAATTAAAATATTTTACAAGCAATGGAAACTTTATTCCTTTCCTTCGGCCATTTTGTTATTGTCCTTCTGACTTTTGTTGACAGATTTTAGCGTTGGTTCTTCTTGTATTTTTAACCTGTGGTAAGAGAAAAAAATTTTTTTTAATATAAGGGAGATTTTAGAAAAGTAATTATATTTTTTCTCTTGGTTTAAAAGTCCATTTTTTGTTTAAATTAAATCACAAAAGCGAAGTAGATAGAACTTTTCCTTTAAATTAAGGTTTGATTTTTTTTTAATAGCAACACTTAAGTACTACTCAAATCCAATAACGAAAGACCTGCGTTTGGCGACATAATCCATGAACAGTGCACCAAAAATATTGTATAATACAAAAAGTATTTCATAACATATTCGATAGACATTTTTATTAACTGCTTGTACTTTCTTCCATACTGAAGTAAAAAAATGAACTATTAAACAAATAAAATATCAACAACGTACAATTGGTTTACTGACAAAAGTATACGACTTCAACTAGGTTTTGGCCTCAATTCCATCTGCGTGGAATTAAAAAAACTTAATAAGTAGCCTTAACCCTTATTATTAGCCTAGTTCTTCCAGAACATGTTATATATCTGTCAAATTTCAGTAAGATCCGTTGAGCAATTCCGGAAATTACTTCTAACATCTATCCATCCATCTAAACTTTCGCATTTAAAATATTAGTAAGATAGACCTTGAACATACAAATTACAAACTTTTGTTGTTCATTGTTCCAATGTCAATTGTGCGGGTAGGCGGGGGGCGCATTCCATTTTAGAGTGTCATGTTATAACTCACGGGTAGCCATTTTGTTGTGTCGTGGAATTAAATTTGAAACTTAATAAATAAACAGAGTCATCAAAAAGAAATACTTGTTATGATTTAATAAATCAATGTTTAATATTTTTTGAAAATGAACGTCGATACAGTGAAACGTATAACATGCAATACATGTCTTAGTTCAGATCGTGAAATAACAATATTAGACAACAAATCAGATTTATATCAAATTTATCGACTGTTAATATCAGATTACGCTTGTGATGTAAGTATTGCAAATATATTTTCAATTTTTTTTTTTACAAAATTCAATGTAATCATAATTGCATTGGTTGCAAAAATACTTTACGCCTTATAGTCGATTAAAAAAAAGAATAATACCGATTTTTTTTTTCTTTATAAAGTCTAGGCAAAGGTACATTGGTGACACTAAAAATGTTTTACAGTCAATCATAATTTTTTTTAATACAAGATCTTATGAAAGAAATTTCTATTAAACTACAAATATTTGAAAATAGATTTATACTATAAATTTTTATTCCCAGTTGGATCCATTATCTGGACAGAGTCTAAAGGCGTGTTGGGAATGTATTGCTATATTGAAAAAATTCAATAAATTCAAACAACAAGTCCGAACAGCTCAGAAGCATCTTCAAGGAATCAGTGAATCTAAGGTAGTAAACATCTTGACATATTTTATTGTGTTAAATGAACATTTAATTTATAAGTATTTTTCTTCATCTGCATATAACAAAAAAACAAAAGTTGCCAGTTATAATTTTTATTAAATACTTTTTTTCAGGATACAAACCTTGCATTATTTTCTCAGCCTCTATCATCTCTGCAGATATTAATTAAGATAGGATATGACAATGCCTATGTTGAACAACCTACAATGCAAACAGAATGTTCACAAGACATTACCACATTAGAGATAGTAAAGAATGAACCAGAAGATATTGAGAAAGATACAGAACATGAAGAGATAGGTAGTAAGTGACAAAATGAAAAATTATAAAAAAACCTGAATGACCCTCAGGGGAAGAATATGATTCTAATGACAGATGTCAGTATATTAGATAATAGTTGTTTAGGCTACATAAGGTCCCAAAGATCCCTCCTGAGTCGGTTGATAATAAAATAATAATCCGTTTAGGGATTTTTTTTCTAATCTTACTTATAATCTTACTTTTTACTAATATTAAAATGCAAATGTTTAGATGGATATTTGTTAGAAGGTATCTCCAGAACGGCTCAACATATCTTGATAAAATTTTGCCCTGATGTAGAATGTAGCCTGAAAGAACACATAGCCTACTTAAGATCTTTTTTTATTCCCCACGGACGGAGTTGCGGGCAAGAAGTGGTCAATAAATAAAATTAAATAATATCTCTTTTTATGGTCTCGAGCTACAGATTTATTATAGAGTATGTATAATACATTTGCTTCCCAAACATATTTTTTCTTAATATTACTGGGTTCGGTGAGCTGATTAAGTTCTTCTACTTGTGTTCTCTCAACTTTATTTCCTAATATCAACCGATTGGTCTGTCAAGGACCACTTTCTGAATGTCATACTTAACAGTGGTGGGGGAATTGAGGTAGCCTTTATTAAGGCAGGCTTGTTTGTCACATACTAAAAAAAAAATCACTGATGTAAATAATTTCCTAGTTCCAGGCTTGATATTAGATGGTGAAACTTCAGTATCACATATTGAGGTTAAAATAGAACCTTTAGCAATGGAAATAGGACAGAATGATTATAATGAATCTGTAAAACCAGGTCCACACACATTTGGGTATGAATTCACTTTTTACACACACACAATCAACTCACTCCTGTAACCCAGTGGGGTAATCAAAGACCTCCATTTGGTGTGGCCAAATGAACTTTCGCAATCCACTTTTCAACATTTCGTGAGACGGAACGTGACGGGTGGTGAGTCGCGTCGCCGTCCTTTTTTCTCAGGAATTCACACATATGTGCGGGTTGCATCACGATGTTTTCCTTTACTTTTTAAAGGACCAATATCCTAACGGTTAAGGGTATGGCCAATCTTGCCATATCGACGCTGGAAAGCGTAAACGGTGTAACCCCGAAAGTATGAACTTTACAGGAGAGCCAAAAAATCATAACTCGTGAGCTGATACGCCTACAAGCATGCGGTATTTAGCAATGTTGTGTAGTTTGTGCTAACCTATAATAAAATCATTATCGTTTGATAATGGTTGAAATTATTAACGTGTGAAAAACATATTCGCGATTTCAAGGGTTACAGCGTTTATGCTTTCCAGCGTCGATATCTTGCCATTCGACTTTTGTCGGATAGTAAACTAATACAAGCGTCAATTTTATTCAGAATACCTACTAGAAATAGTAGTAATTTGACAAATGTCAATTACAGAACATCTAAAGAACATAATCAGACTAAATTACTGGACAATGTACTAATGGTAGAACCTAAACAAGCAACTATAGTTAAAGAGCAGAAAAAAAAGAAACGTGTTAAAAATAAATCAGATCTAAGATGTGGATATATAACTGAATATATGAATGAAGATGACATGCTGGCTTTTAGGTAAGATAGTGACACTGACAATTGCTGTCATCTTAGACACTTAGGCTGAAATTTATAGTCGGTACTCGGACTTAGCTCCGACTTGACTTAGGTTTATCTTATGGCAAACTCATCTAAGCCTTTGCTTAAAGTTATCTCAGATTCGAATTTATAGTCGTTCTGGGCTGAGATTTTGTCAGTGTTGCCAATTTAGCATATTTTATGCAAAATTAGGCAGATTTTTATTACGTTTAGCACATTTTTCTTCATTTAGCATATATCATTATTTTTATTACCATATTAACTTATATAGATATAAATGAAATTTAAAAATGAACATGATGCATTTTAGACGTATTCAAAAAATCACAAGGTAATCATTATATATTTTTTATAATAATTTAGTTCGGCATTCATAACAACGAGTATAGCAGATCCACTTTAATAGGCCACATTTAATACTTGGAGGACTTTTTAAAAAGATAGTATATTTAGGCATATTATAACAGGTCTTTAAGCACATTTTGAAGTAGTCGAGGTGGCAACAGTGATTTTGCTAAGCAAGAGAGTTTTACAAAGTTTCTATTCGCACAATATCTTCTTGGTACTTCTCAGTATTTAGAAAAAATATATTTAAAATACATGATCCATATATCATTTAACTTATTAATTTAATCGAATAGTTGCATTTATTTATAATTTGCTATCGAAATTATAAGCAAAACGACGAAATTAACATTTTTAAATTAACACTTTTGTAAAATTATGGTTAGGTATACGTTAGAACGGAACGAGATAATTTGACTTGACAAAGTAAATGACAACGTCAAACCCATAACAACAAAATAAAATAGATTTTGTTATTGTTGAGGTTAATATCTTTTCTATCATATTATGCATTTGTGCCGTACACGACGGGTTCGGGTCCCGCGGCACAACCTGCCTTAAACTACGTATCACAAGGCCTGGCGTAAATATTGTAATTATATGAACTGGCACTCACCTACTCGATGCCCCGTTCACCGCCTGCAGGTGCCTGGTCACTCTGTCGGTGTCAGTCGAGTCAAATAAGTCACAGTCATACAGTCTAAAGGCGCCAGCAATGCTGCACTCCTGATGCACCCGATGCACCGCTTCCCGTAAGCGCCCTATAGACGCGTCCTTTATCGAACCGAACGCGGAACCGTTAACTTAGCGACCCTGTACGCTAAATTTAAGACACGTCCGATGAGCTATCCAACTGCCGACCACTTTTTATGCTGACTCGATGCGCTCTGTCGACTCACTCTTTCCCCGCACAAGCCCCCCGCAGGCCCCGCGCCCGTCCGTAGCGGAGAGGGATTTCCAACTACCCGCTTGTGCGGGAGAATAAAAATGAGTCGACCTACCAACATAAAACCCGTAAAGGTCAACCGCGAAATTCAAACAATGACGAACTATAGTACATCTGTACCGAACAGTCCCCCGCCCCAGCCAGACGATATCTGGCTGCGTCTAAAACCGTAATTCGAAACCCAAAATTAAACGAGCTGGGGGAGAGTTGCCACTGCTCGCTTTACCACCAAGTGGCCTAATAAAATCTATGTAACCATCCAATTCGCTTTACCTGTTCCGCGAATAAATTCGTAATCCGTACCCGGTCGATCCGCGACCGTAAATGTTCCACCGACCGTATTTAAACAATGCATCCCTATGAACCCGAGTCCAAAACCGCGCGCGTGGTTACCTATTTACTCCGAAGAGAACCGACGCGAACCTGAGCGGTGGACAGTGAAACCGTACTAAGCGATGAGATGCATTGCGATGGAAAAGTGGAACGAATTATCGTTCCTGCGAAGATTTATTTATATGTGGTGTGGAGGAAGGGCGATCCTGATCACTTATCACCTGATGATCCGATCGACACGGTCGGCGACGCTCCAACCGAGGCCAGTCCAAGAAGTGGAGTGGCGAGCGAGCGCCGGCCGCACCAGGCTCCTTTGCCGCAGCTTGAGGGGCGCTACAAGAATCACGCGGCCCCCCGCCCGTGCTCACTGGTGAACCCTGAACACGTTGCCGTTCGTGGTGTGCCCTAAGCCGTGGTGGAGACCTAACATCACGGCGACCTGATGTCCGCTGCATAGCTCCAGACCACTGTTCCCCCGCATTTTTACTACGAACAGAGGAAGTTACAAGTCCCTGAGTGGTTGGCGAGTGCGAGCCGTTGCGGTTTCCACAAAGCAGGAGATGATGCCTACCTCCACACTGACCGCACGCACGAGTTGACTGGCAGTGCGAGACAAGGTGGTTCCCCAAGCAGCAATAACACCAAAACCGTTGGCGAGCAATACCGCGCCGAGCTTGCCAACGTAGTTCCCGGAACTTGGGGCAACCCGTAACACCGTGTCCTGTATCCCGACAATAACTGCAGTGAATATCCTGTGCCTGCCGTACAGCTGCGTTAAACATCCGTGGCCTATTACGCGCCCAAACCGGTGGACGGTGTTCGTTACCCGCGGGCCTCGCTCTAGGAGCAACTACGGGAGGCCCCGAAGGGGGAGGGGGAACATTCTCCGATCGACGACACTCATCCTCCAGGAATAAAATTAGGTTGTCAAAGCTGGGAAGATGAGTGGCGGAGTCCCCGCCGTATTCCAGTTCAAATCTATGTTGTAAATCGTATGGTAATTTGGAAAGAATTATATGTAATAATAAAAACGACCACGTGGACACAGGTAAATCCAAACCCCTGAGACCGTTGACCGCTATTAACAACGGGTTAAGAAGCCGTGTGCGCAACGACTGCGTAACCAAAATCCTAGGTAGGCCTAGAATAGCAGCAACATGACTATCTGCTAATCGCCGAACATTCTGGTACCTACGATTGAGTAAGTCCCGGGCGATATCATAATTACCGTCAACAAGACCTAAATGTTGGACAAGGCCCTTGGCCTCTCCCGTTAACGACGCCAACAAATAGGCAAGCTTCTGAGCAGGGGTCAAATCCCTACGACTGTGAACAATGCTTTCAAATAAATTATTAAATGCGACCCACTGATCCAAGTCACCGTTAAATTGTGGCAAATCGAGCAGCGGCAATCTACTCATGAGCGCTGGTGACGCCTCAGACTCCGCAGTAACGCGCGCGTCAGCAGCGCTTGACCCCTTAAGGCAACCAACAGCCTGAATAATTTGATCAGCCAGGTCGTCGGCCTGATCAATGTCAGCATTAATCTTCGCCATGGCATCCGCTTCTAAACCTAACTCTAGAATGCCACGGTACGCCGCATATAGATCCGCCATTTGATCGTCTAGAACCTGATATCTAGCCATAAGGGCTTGCGCACGGTCCGGCCTAGAAATATTCAAAACCGCTGAACCGAGCCATCTCAGCACACCTGTTATCCTAGCGGTATATTTGCCGGCCATAATTAATAAAGTTCAAAATTTTATAAATAAATAAAAATGAAGGTAGAAAATTATCGACGCTTCCAGAAACCGCTTACTACAAATGGTCGATAAAGGAAAAAAAAAAAAATCTAAATGGTGGGTAGATAATACTCGCCTTAACCAAATGTATGAAACCCGTTACAAAGAATTACCTAATAAAAAAAAACAAAAAAAAAACAACCGTAATGAAAACCGACCAACTTAAATTATCGACGGTAACATAAAAACTACCAAACGAAAAAAAAAAATACTAAATTAAATTATTAACCGTAATATAAAAAAAAAAAACAAATTAAAAAATCACCAAATTATATTATGCACCGTAACATAAACTACAAAAAAAAAACCGATGCGTAAAAAGCCCTAATTTAAATATACTAGAAAAAACCGTGAAATTACTCAATTAAATATTATGAAAGAACCCTAAATTAAATAATCTAAACTATAAGAAATCAACAAACGGAACCCTAATGGCCGATTAATATTACGTAGCAATCGTACAATAAAAAATGTAACGTAAACGACCCGATTAAAATCCGAATATTGTACGACGTAATATGTTATAATATTCTGTATTCCGTTGTATTCCGTTATATTCCGTTATATTCCGCGCGAGAAGGAAGTTACAATATTTCGCCAAGCAATGTAAATACGTACCCGAAAAACACGTAACCCGAATATAACCACGCGGTTATAACCTACGTGTTAACGTAACCACGCTCTGCTACCATCGAATTGTGCCGTACACGACGGGTTCGGGTCCCGCGGCACAACCTGCCTTAAACTACGTATCACAAGGCCTGGCGTAAATATTGTAATTATATGAACTGGCACTCACCTACTCGATGCCCCGTTCACCGCCTGCAGGTGCCTGGTCACTCTGTCGGTGTCAGTCGAGTCAAATAAGTCACAGTCATACAGTCTAAAGGCGCCAGCAATGCTGCACTCCTGATGCACCCGATGCACCGCTTCCCGTAAGCGCCCTATAGACGCGTCCTTTATCGAACCGAACGCGGAACCGTTAACTTAGCGACCCTGTACGCTAAATTTAAGACACGTCCGATGAGCTATCCAACTGCCGACCACTTTTTATGCTGACTCGATGCGCTCTGTCGACTCACTCTTTCCCCGCACAAGCCCCCCGCAGGCCCCGCGCCCGTCCGTAGCGGAGAGGGATTTCCAACTACCCGCTTGTGCGGGAGAATAAAAATGAGTCGACCTACCAACATAAAACCCGTAAAGGTCAACCGCGAAATTCAAACAATGACGAACTATAGTACATCTGTACCGAACAGCATTTCTTCTGGAATTTGCCTTATCTACCTGGACATATAAAGATTCCATCCTTTGATGTTTACCCTGGACCCGTATTCTTACGGACTTTCCATACTTTATCTTTCATTTGGATTTGGCTAACGAACTAACAAGGATTTTCGAATGGATTTTTGAGGATATTGTCTCGAATAGATAAAATTGACAAGCTTGGAACATCGCATCAACAGGTAAATATGATCTGTACCGGCAATAAGTAATACTATATTTATTTTTCTGTTAATAAAAATAATCATGTACTTTTACTTTAGAAGAAACCTTTTTCTTTGGTATTATTTTTTGTACTAATTTTCTTCTTTCTGTTGTAGACTGTTTGTGGATATTTTCCAGGCTTAAGCCAACCTACACTGTACGTCATCATAAATAAAGTTTCAAGAAAATTGAGTCAACTTCTACTGCAATTTATACGTTTCCCTATCTACCTACATACGCAAATTGGAATAATCGGGTAGCACTAACAACTTGCATGGCCTATTAATAAATATATTTCTTCTTAAATGTTCAGAATATGGTTTTTGTTTGTTTATTTTATTGTAGCAATCCATGTCGTAAGCAAAATTGAAATCCTTTGAAGGGAGAAAGAAGTATTTGTAAGAGTAGGTAGGTATAAAATCCTTGGAAACGGAATGGTCATCAGGTGAATCCAAAATATATGAAAAAGGTTCAAAGTACGCACATATTCCGAAACAGCCATAACAATGACAAATCCACATTGATATATTGCCAAATGCATATTAGTAAACTCCTTCGAAATCGTAGAACAGTGGTAAACACCAGCAACAACATCATTTACACGAATGGGTCGGCTCGCCCGGTGAAATACCACGACCACACAGAAGACAGGTGGAAATGGAAGTAACTCCTAGTTTCGTCTGATGAATGGGCGTGTCTGAGGCCTAAATTTAGTCCTCTTCATTATTCCACCCTTTTCTTACAAGGAAATGATGGGAAGGTGAAGCGGATTTGACGGAAGAGTGGACGCCTAGGAAGGGGAAATATACCCTTTCTGTCCCTCCATCGATTATATGTAGGCAACGTATCTGCAATTACGGATGCATATATTATACGAATTTAAAAGTACTCGAGAAACGTGTCAGATTTAGCTAAGTCAACGATTTTGGTGACTTAGCATTTGCTAAGCAAACGTCTAAGGTAAGCTTAGCATGTGATTATAAATTTCAAACTCGTAAGATAAGTCTAAGCAAAGTCCGAGTACCGACTATAAATTTCAGCCTTAGGGCTCATTTAGACATAATCCGGAATCATACGAGTAACGTTCGGCTATCGCTTCAGAGTGAGATAAACGTATGGGAAATACATAAGTTTGTCTCTCTCTTAAGCGACTGGCGAGGTCTTCGTACTATTTCGAATTATTTCTAAACGAACCTTTATTGCTGTATAGTGTCTTTGTGTCCCCTTTAAATGACACTTCTTGCTATTGTAATCTTACTAATATTATAAATGCGAAAGTTTAGATGGATGGATGTTTGAATCTCAAGAACAGCTCAACGGAAGTCGATAAAATTTGGCATATCTCTAGAACATCGTATGGATGAATACATAGGATATTTTTATGTTTTTTGTTTTGAATTCCGCGCGGTCGGAGTCGCGGGCGAGAGCTAGTTTTTATACTATAAGTAGTACTATTAGTACTTATAGTTGCTAATAAGCTTCTCCAATCATCAAATCGAGTTGCCATATAATATGCAACTTTATTTGATGCAAATGCAGGACATAAAAAAACAAAATGTTTATTACAGACTGCTTTAAATTGATTTAATTACATTCAGGGAGGAAGCAAAGAAGAAAATTTACTACTCTGAAGCTGCATACAAGTGTGAAAATTGTATCCTTGGATTCTATACGAAGAATCATTTAGAGGAACATTACGAATGTGCACATAAACCTGTAAGTCACTTGTAGATGACATTAATTGCTAAACTCTAATACACAACTTGTTCATTTGTCAATAATTTTAACATTACAGCATTTGTTGAACTTTAAATCAATTCAACATTACATAATTCGTCAAACTTTTTAATTTAGAAATTACAGAAATTGTCAGACTGTAAGTTATTTGAAGGTTTCATCGTTAGACAAACATTGTCATTTGATAATTACATAATATGTAAAACTGGAAGTCACCGACACACTTACCACTACTATCGATACGTGCAGGGCACCAACTTGCGTCACACTTAGGGCCACTACTTGCGGTACATGCAGGGCCTCTACTTGCGGCAAAATGAAGGCTATTACTTGCGGCACATGCAGGGCCACTACTTGCGGCACACTTAAGGCCACTACTTGCGGCACATGCAGGGCCACTACTTGCGGCACCCTTAAGACCACTACTTGCGGCACATGCTGGGCCACTACTTACGGCACACTTAAGGCCACTACTTGCGGCACATGCAGGGCCACTACTTACGGCACACTTAAGGCCACTACTTGCGGCACATGCAGGGCCACTACTTACGGCACACTTAAGGCCACTACTTGCGGCACATGCAGGGCCACTACTTACGGCACACTTAAGGCCACTACTTGCGGCACATGCAGGGCCACTACTTACGGCACACTTAAGGCCACTACTTGCGGCACATGCTGGGCCACTACTTACGGCACACTTAAGGCCACTACTTGCGGCACATGCAGGGCCACTACTTACGGCACACTCAAGGCCACTACTTGCGGCACATGCAGGGCCACTACTTACGGCACACTCAAGGCCACTACTTGCGGCACATGCAGGGCCACTACTTACGGCACACTTAAGGCCACTACTGCGGCACATGCAGGGCCACTACTTACGGCACACTTAAGGCCACTACTTGCGGCACATGCAGGGCCACTACTTACGGCACACTTAAGGCCACTACTTGCGGCACATGCAGGGCCACTACTTACGGCACACTTAAGGCCACTACTTGCGGCACATGTAGGGCCACTACGTGCGGCACGTGTGCCTGTGACGTCACAGTAGTTGCGTGGCTTAGCACAGCTGAGATAGTTCCCCCGTCGCGTCGCGCAGAGGGAGGGCACCGCGCCGTGCAAGGTGTGCTACTCGTACGTGGAGGAGGGGCGCGTGTCGCAGCACATGCAGGGCCACTACGTGCGGCACGTGTGCCTGTGACGTCACAGTAGTTGCGTGGCTTAGCACAGCTGAGATAGTTCCCCCGTCGCGTCGCGCAGAGGGAGGGCACCGCGCCGTGCAAGGTGTGCTACTCGTACGTGGAGGAGGGGCGCGTGTCGCAGCACATGCAGGGCCACTACGTGCGGCACGTGTGCCTGTGACGTCACAGTAGTTGCGTGGCTTAGCACAGCTGAGATAGTTCCCCCGTCGCGTCGCGCAGAGGGAGGGCACCGCGCCGTGCAAGGTGTGCTACTCGTACGTGGAGGAGGGGCGCGTGTCGCAGCACATGCAGGGCCACTACGTGCGGCACGTGTGCCTGTGACGTCACAGTAGTTGCGTGGCTTAGCACAGCTGAGATAGTTCCCCCGTCGCGTCGCGCAGAGGGAGGGCACCGCGCCGTGCAAGGTGTGCTACTCGTACGTGGAGGAGGGGCGCGTGTCGCAGCACATGCAGGGCCACTACGTGCGGCACGTGTGCCTGTGACGTCACAGTAGTTGCGTGGCTTAGCACAGCTGAGATAGTTCCCCCGTCGCGTCGCGCAGAGGGAGGGCACCGCGCCGTGCAAGGTGTGCTACTCGTACGTGGAGGAGGGGCGCGTGTCGCAGCACATGCAGGGCCACTACGTGCGGCACGTGTGCCTGTGACGTCACAGTAGTTGCGTGGCTTAGCACAGCTGAGATAGTTCCCCCGTCGCGTCGCGCAGAGGGAGGGCACCGCGCCGTGCAAGGTGTGCTACTCGTACGTGGAGGAGGGGCGCGTGTCGCAGCACATGCAGGGCCACTACGTGCGGCACGTGTGCCTGTGACGTCACAGTAGTTGCGTGGCTTAGCACAGCTGAGATAGTTCCCCCGTCGCGTCGCGCAGAGGGAGGGCACCGCGCCGTGCAAGGTGTGCTACTCGTACGTGGAGGAGGGGCGCGTGTCGCAGCACATGCAGGGCCACTACGTGCGGCACGTGTGCCTGTGACGTCACAGTAGTTGCGTGGCTTAGCACAGCTGAGATAGTTCCCCCGTCGCGTCGCGCAGAGGGAGGGCACCGCGCCGTGCAAGGTGTGCTACTCGTACGTGGAGGAGGGGCGCGTGTCGCAGCACATGCAGGGCCACTACGTGCGGCACGTGTGCCTGTGACGTCACAGTAGTTGCGTGGCTTAGCACAGCTGAGATAGTTCCCCCGTCGCGTCGCGCAGAGGGAGGGCACCGCGCCGTGCAAGGTGTGCTACTCGTACGTGGAGGAGGGGCGCGTGTCGCAGCACATGCAGGGCCACTACGTGCGGCACGTGTGCCTGTGACGTCACAGTAGTTGCGTGGCTTAGCACAGCTGAGATAGTTCCCCCGTCGCGTCGCGCAGAGGGAGGGCACCGCGCCGTGCAAGGTGTGCTACTCGTACGTGGAGGAGGGGCGCGTGTCGCAGCACATGCAGGGCCACTACGTGCGGCACGTGTGCCTGTGACGTCACAGTAGTTGCGTGGCTTAGCACAGCTGAGATAGTTCCCCCGTCGCGTCGCGCAGAGGGAGGGCACCGCGCCGTGCAAGGTGTGCTACTCGTACGTGGAGGAGGGGCGCGTGTCGCAGCACATGCAGGGCCACTACGTGCGGCACGTGTGCCTGTGACGTCACAGTAGTTGCGTGGCTTAGCACAGCTGAGATAGTTCCCCCGTCGCGTCGCGCAGAGGGAGGGCACCGCGCCGTGCAAGGTGTGCTACTCGTACGTGGAGGAGGGGCGCGTGTGGCAGCACATGCAGGGCCACTACGTGCGGCACGTGTGCCTGTGACGTCACAGTAGTTGCGTGGCTTAGCACAGCTGAGATAGTTCCCCCGTCGCGTCGCGCAGAGGGAGGGCACCGCGCCGTGCAAGGTGTGCTACTCGTACGTGGAGGAGGGGCGCGTGTCGCAGCACATGCAGGGCCACTACGTGCGGCACGTGTGCCTGTGACGTCACAGTAGTTGCGTGGCTTAGCACAGCTGAGATAGTTCCCCCGTCGCGTCGCGCAGAGGGAGGGCACCGCGCCGTGCAAGGTGTGCTACTCGTACGTGGAGGAGGGGCGCGTGTCGCAGCACATGCAGGGCCACTACGTGCGGCACGTGTGCCGGCTCTGCGGACACGCCGAGGCGACCGTGCGTTGCGCACAGCTGCACGCACAGACACATGTAGAAACCGACATTGACGCCACTCCTGTCAAGATTCGACCAATGAGAATGGTGAGTGAACATTTTAATCGGCGCGTTTTGACAGTAACTTTCGATCGGTGTCTGTACATGATAAGTATATTAAAAAAGACTTATCATAGGTTGTTAATTTGTTGTATGTTTGTCATGTAGTCTGTAAGTTTGTGCTCGATAAGCACAGAAACGACTTTACCGCTATTGATGCGGTTTTCACTAATCTATTGTGTTAAGCTTCACTTAATATCTTGTGTTAGTTTCATCACAATCATTGTATAAACTATTTTAATAAGCTTATTAACTGTCAAAATGAGCCTGATGTTAATTATTGTTTAATGTTAAACAAAACTGACGAATACAAAATATTAATTTCCGTTGTAGCGCAGAAAGAAACAGAACAAAGAAGTACAACAAGTCAATGAAGAGGCTAAAATGATAAGAAAACTATTGTCAAAGACAAAATCTGGCTACAAATGTCTCTACTGTGACATGCACTTTGAGTAAGTATATTATTTGTCTTCTCAAAAATAATTCTCAATTGCACTTCGGACGGAACTCGACATTTTCACTGACCGTGTAACGGAACTAGAATACTTCGGACGGAACTCGACATTTTCTCTGACCGTGTAACGGAACTAGAATACTTCGGACGGAACTCGACATTTTCTCTGACCGTGTAACGGAACTAGAATACTTCGGACGGAACTCGACATATTCTCTGACCGTGTAACGGAACTAGAATACTTCGGACGGAACTCGACATTTTTACTGACCGTGTAACGGAACTAGAATACTTCGGACGGAACTCGACATTTTCACTGACCGTGTAACGGAACTAGAATACTTCGGACGGAACTCGACATTTTCACTGACCGTGTAACGGAACTAGAATACTTCGGACGGAACTCGACATTTTTACTGACTGTGAACCAGAACTAGGATACTTCGGACGGAACTCGAGATTTTTACTGACCGTATAACGGAACTAGAAATACTTCGGACGGAACTCGACATTTTCACTGACCGTGTAACGGAACTAGGATACTTCGGACGGAACTCGACATTTTCTCTGACCGTGTAACGGAACTAGAATATTTCGGACGGAACTCGACATTTTTACTGACTGTGAACCAGAACTAGGATACTTCGGACGGAACTCGAGATTTTTACTGACCGTATAACGGAACTAGAAATACTTCGGACGGAACTCGACATTCTCACCGACCGTGAAATGGCACTTGAATCTTTTTTTAGCCGAAGTGTAGTTAACACTTCGGCTGTTCCAATATTTATTACAATATATTTTTCAGGCACACACGGTATCGTAAATCTCACATGGACAGATATCACAGAGAGCGTCTTCAGTGTGACCATTGTCAGAAGAAATTCGTTAACAGAACCACATTGATAGGACATTTAAGGTATACTCTAGTAATAGTCGAATGTTAGAAAAAATGTATTTTGCTGGATTGCTTAGACTTAGTTAATCTACAGTTTACAAGAGGCCTTATTTTAGTACTCTTCACCTTCTCACCTTTTCTTGTAAAGGAAAGGATAGGAATGGGATGTTGATTTGTCGGATGAGGGGACGCATAGGAAGGGGAAATATTTTTTTTGTGCGTCCCCTCCTCCTTCGATTAAAGATAGGCAACGCATCAACATCTGCGGATGTGTATAGATAGCGGTCACTTCGCTATTTCACACTTTGAATCAGGTAGTTCCTTGTTCGATTTCCACCTTAAGATACAAAAAAAACTCTCTATAAAACTATTTTCAAATTGTTAAATGATTGTAAATCCTTAATTAATTAAGAAACGGCTTAACTCACGTTTGATCGTCCGGTGACGGCACCGACTAGTTTAGTTAAACAATTTGATTGTAAATCCTGTGCATTCCGACGTATGTATATGTATATACATATATATGTATGTCAATTTATATGTATGTCAAATCCGTTGTGACGATTGAACCGATTTTGACCAGTGAGATGTCATTCTTTTTCTTCCGTTCAATGTCATGTCAGTCAGTTCGTTTTTTTTTAAAGTATAGTATTGGGAGTGTATAGTATTGGAGTAATTGGGAGACTAGTAAAATAAAACAACATCTTATGAATGCATATTAACAACTCTCATTATTTATATGCCACATAAAGTATTAAATTAATTTAAAATATAGTTAAGAGTCGTTTGGCCAAAAGGAACTACGCTGTTTCGCCAATAAAAACTATAATGTTACGAAGCAACTAATCTTCCATTCAGGTTACACGAAGGTCCCTTACCACGTCAGGAATGTACAATCTGTCACAAAATGGTACGAGTCTTACAATTTAAATATCACTTACAAAGACATGAGAACAAACAAACATACGAATGTAAGGATTGTAATAAAGTTTTCTCAACTTTAATGACTTATCAAGGACATTTGAAGTATTCTAGGGCTCATGCATCGGATCAAATACTCAAGTAAGTGACATAAAGAGACTATTGTATTAATATTGTAAAGAGGAAAGATGTAGTTTTTTATGTAACAAATAAACTAAAAAACTACTGAACTGATTTCAAAAATTCTTTCACCATTAGAAAGCTACATTATCACTGAGTGATATAGAACTATTATTAATTTCATGCGAACGAAGTCAAGATGTCCACAACGTAAAAGAAAATCACACTAAGGTTTTGTTTAAGTAACCTTTTAAATGAATCTTGACTTTGGCATTTCATATACTTAATTTATACTTAGAGTAATTATTGTTATATGTTTTTTTAATTAAATTCAAATTTTACAAATTATAAAAGTGCCAACATTAAAAAAAAAATAATCATTTTATTTTCATATTGAATTCGGTCACGCAACTGGATCAATTATTTTTCGATGATTTCCCTTTGAAAAATAATTAGAAATAAAAAAAATTACATAAAAAAAACAAATATATCCTCCCAGGTTTTCCTGTCCTACTTGTAATAAGGGTTATCCCACACAAGAGGCGATGCAGGATCATTTCAACTACCAACATTTAGGCAAAACATCGCATAAATGTCCTATCTGTGATAAGGTAATATTTATATTTATTATTTCAATAGAAATGACAAATTATAACAAACTTGTCTAAACAATTTTATATTTATAAGTCTGTAAACAGATTTATTGCAAACAAACATTGAAATTTGATAAAATAAATCTCCCTTACTAATATTATAAATGCGAATGTTAAGATGGATGTTTGTTTGAAGGTATCTCTAAAAGGTCTTAACGGATCTTGATGAAATTTGTCACAGATGTAGAACATAGTCTGGAAGAACATATAGTCTATTAATTAAGTTTTCAGACGGAGTCGCGGGCGACAGCTAGTAGATAAAAAATGCCGTCAGTCAATCATCATCAACTTGCCTTTATCCCTATGTAGGGTAGGCACAGTATATACTTCCTCCATACATCTCTATCAGCTGTCATATCTGAATTTAGCCCCTTCTTATGTATATCCTCTTTCACACAATCCATCCATACATTCTTTGGTCTTTCTTTACCTTTGTTTCCATGATCATTATCTCTTCGTATAACATGTTCAAACCACGCTAATCTGCTTAATTTGTGAGAGCGTTGGTGGCTCAGAGGTTAAGCACTTGACTTGCAATCTGCATGTCCTGGGTTCGAATCCCGCCATGTATCAATGTGCTTTTCTATTTACATATGTACATTTATCTGATGTTCTTACTGTGAAGTAAAACATTGTGATGCTGCACATATCTGAGAAGAAATTCAATGATATGTGTGAAGTCACTACACTTGACTGTGGTTGACTATGACATAGTCATCTCTTACTTAGGGTAGGCTCCGAGACCCTCAATGGGGACTTATAGTGAGCTGATGATGATAATCTGCTTAATTTATCCATGACTGGGGCTTAAAGTAACACTATACATCCATGTTGGTATGCATCTCAGCCACATTTGAAACATTGATGGCTTAATTCAGATCAGTAAGACAGGTTTTAAGATTGACTCTTAGATCTTCTACTAGGATCTCTTACTAGGAGTATTTTTAATACATTTCTGTGTAAACTATCCTAACTATTTTTTTAATTCTAAATATTACCAGCCCATAGCATCTAAGGCGTATATAGAAAGGCATTTAATGAGGGTACACGGAGAAAAGAAGGAGAAACCAAAGAACCACGTCTGTCAGCAATGCGGGAAGGGATTCACTGTGAGTATACATTGCTTGGTTAGTACGTGTGATAATATATTTGAACTATATAAAACACGCAATGTAACGAGTAAACTAAAGTTTTTTTTTGTATACATTGCTACTTTTACGGGTTTACTAAGATGTTGTTATAATTCAAAAGCACCAATGTATGACACGAAGGAATTTTGATGACATTAAAAAATAGCATATATATTTTTTTGGAACAATTCCAGATTAGCTTGAAAAAGCTTGTTTAAATGTTCATTCACACAGACCGGTGTGGAGCATGTAAATTTTTTATAGCAAATAAAATTGATCTTTATTAGTTCGAAACAAGGTTTAATTTTACTTGGCATGTTTTTTTTATCAATAGAAAGCTTAAAAAACACTTGTAATGTTAAATTAAAACTTGTTTCAAGTATAAAGTGAATTTTTTTCACTATAAAAACCTCTGGTATCCTCTCCGGCCTGTGTCAATGGACGCTTAAGATATTGTTCATGACAATAGTCGAATGTCGGTATTCGAACCCACGACCGCTAACATCAGTAGTCCGTACTATTAACCACTAGACTATTGGCACTTCAATTTAATTAAAAATACTTTAGTGTGATATTTTTATAAGCAAAAAATTACAAGATTTTATTTCAAGTTTAATATGTCCCGATGTTTATCATCAAATTTTACAAATTAAAGATCCACTTCCCGTTTACTGATTGATGTGAAATTTTGTATACATGTGTAAATTGTGTGATAATACAATATTATGATGATAAGGTGATGATCTGATGATGGAACTGGAAGGTGGTCATAGGAACTTCGCTATGAAATCACACAAACTCATCGAGTTTGGGCTCATTTGAATCGTCTTAACGAATAGTTTGTCTTTTTTTAATTCTCAGTTCTTTTATTTAAGGAAAACAAAATAAAAGCTTGTTTTTTTCTTTTGGTTTTAATTTCAATATGTCGTTGTAACCGGTTTATTTTCAGGACAAAAGATCATTAACTCAACACGAAGTTATCCATTCAGGTGACAGACCTCTGTCATGTAATATATGTAAGCAGACATTCAAACAGAAAGCCACCTTATATACACATAGAAAGAGAGTACATAATGTAACGCCGGCTAAAAAAGTTGTGGAATTTATAAATGATGGAACAAAATTAGAAGAATCTAGTTGAAATGGTCAAAATGTTACCGATCTATTGTGAATTTCGACAGTTTGGAATCGGTCTTTATTATTTAGGAAATCATGAAATAGTCACCGAGATTTTAGACATTTTAAAACTTAGGGTTGTTGAAATTTGTTATGAGAAACTTTAAGTAAAGAACGTATTAAAAAAACAACCGAAAATGTTTTAATTTTTTTTATTCTTATAATGCAAGTTACTACATTCTCTCAATTTAGCCGCTGCTTGTTCCGGTGTTAGATCTCTCTGAGGCTGAGCCAACATTTCATAGCCCACCATGAACTTCTTCACGCTAGCGGAACGCAATAAAGGAGGTAGGTAGAGAGCATGCAGTAACCAATGTGGTGAGTCTCCAGGGGTTGAAGATGGTCCTGTGGGTGCGCCTGAAATGGGGATGATTTTTTTAAACGTGATTTTTTTTAAAGGTTGTGAAAAACCAATCTACTATAGATTATTGATGGAACTTTCTCTTTTACTGTCATATTTCAGTTTTTATTTTGGATGAATATAAAAAATAAATTCTTAATTGTTGTTAGTGACGTCAGTAGTATGCAGTTAAGTTTTCTTGGGCGTTTAGTATTTGATTTAATGTTATTCCCACTAGGTTCAGGTTGGTGAACAAGGACTCGATTGTATCGCCCTCAATATATTAGATTTTTTTAATATCTAATAAAGGTCTTTAAATTTATATTGTTTCTCCACTTACCATGCCATCCCATACTATAAGGAAAGTTGCATTGAAACAGATTATCGTATTTTGTAGTCAGTTGCTTCATGATATCAGCTAATCCTCTCTTCTGTTCTGTATTCAAGTCTGTCATCCTCTGCGGGCTATTCTTCAGTGGTAATACCATAGTTTCGTAAGGCCAAGCCGCCCAGTATGGTACTAGTGCTATCCATTCCGAATTTTGTATCACAATACGTTCCTGGAATTGAAAGAGAAAGATTCACTGCAGTGGAAAACCGCAGTTGATGGTTTAAAAAAATCAACAGCATATTTACCTTTTGTTCCAATTCCTTCTCGACGTATTCCACTAACATTGACTTTCCATATTTTTTATAATATTCCAATTGACATCTGAAAATTATGAATACACGAAATCGTTTTCTGTTAAAAGCATTTTTCTGAGCAGTAGTTTTGAGTTTTGAGCACTAAATTATTTTACAACTTTATTTAAACTCATAAACTACTAATTAATAAAAATGTCTGAGCAAAGCTTCTGGTTTTCAATATTTTAAATAAAAAAAAATCACCTATCCTTAACCCTTGGTTCATTGGGTAGAAAACTGGAAGCCCAGATCTGGCAGTGTGGATGAGGATTGGAGCAACCCATAACCGCACCCTTGTTCTCAAACACCTGAACCCATGTGTAGCGACGACCCAGCTCCGTCACTTGTGATATCCATCTGTGATAGATGATAAGGTAAGAAACAGAGGAATCCATCACTACAAATAACTCGTCATTTCACGTTCGATGTAAAATATGCTAAGTAAATATGGCGTTGCGGATGTCCATGGGCGTCGGATCAAATAATTCTCGGTCCGTTGCTCGTTTGCCCCCTTCTCCTATAAAAAAAAAAGTAAACACCGACTAGGCAAATCAAAAACGAGCGACGTTCATGATTTGACGGTTACATATCAATTGTATCCTTGTAAGAGAATTCTGTAGGTATAGCTGTGGCAAGGCAAGACAGTATTTTAGTGTAAATAATACTGCAAAACACACCAAGGTTGTAAATGTTAGTAAAAATGTGATTTACGAGTAAATGGCGAAGCCAGCGCTGCCCATAGACATCAGCAACTGCAGATGCATTGCCTACCTTTGATCAACGGAGAAGAGGACGCACAGAAAGTGACCATTCCTCGTCCTATGCGTCCCCTCTTCCCCTTCCCATCCTATCAAAAAAAACTTGAGAGGTGTGTTGGGACACCCGGATGGAACGAAGTTCCTTTGGATTAATTAGTGAAGGAACCAATGTTTATTCTATGAATAAAAAACTTAAATCTTCACAAGAAGTACATTCTATTTCTATGAATTTTCGTTATATATTGTCACGTCGTTGCCATGGTTACTATAGCAAAAAGTGTCGTGACAACTTTTCGTAAGAATTTTTTCCGTCTAGCCCCCTTTCACAACACGCGATAAGGAACTTCGTTCCAATAAAAAAAAGGACTTCTCGCCTGTCATCTGTGTGGTCGTAGTATTTCACCAGGCGAGCAGCACATTCGTTCAACAGATGTTAAGTTACTAAAAATCTCTTCTTAAGTAATAATAAAGTTCTCTTCAGCAATCAGGTACCTAAAGTATAAAATAATAATTACTTACTCCTCTATAACAGCCAGTATTTCCTCTAGAGACATAAGTGGTAATGTCATGGTAGAGTCTGGATGGAAACACATCACTCTGTAACACATTATCCAAAATTAGTAGCGATTCCTAATGATTTTCGAAGTGGATCCCCTGAAAAAGTCCCGGCGGAGATATACGATGGAGGGAAATTAATTTGTAGGATTACAAGTTGAAGAAATATTGCAACATTGGGTCGAACGAAAAGATAATCTATGTAATCCACGGTCTATATCTACCTGCATGTTCCCTTAGCAGGTCCCGCTTGGAATAAGGGATGTTCCGGTGGCGGTGGTTCTGGAACCTTCGGAAGTAGCGCGGGGAAGTCATTTGGGAACACATAAGTCGACGTGTAGTTTGGATTACGCTGGAATATTATAATTGGTCGTGTTATAACACCATTTCTTGACTAAAAAGATCAAAAATCTGACTGACTGCATTGAAGATCATGAATCGACTGACACAATTCGTCAAAAATAAGTTGGCATATCGAACAGAAGAGTCCTCTATGTGTTTACGTGCCAACTTAAATGCCATACTAACCTGTCCATTAGATCTGAAAGCACCAGCTCGTAAGGGATTGTTCATAACTGGTGGCGGTTCCTCAGTCGCCTGTTCTGTTTGTCCGCTCCAAGGTCGCTTGCACCGGTGAGGCGATACTAGGATCCATTCGTCTTTCAGTGGATTATAACGTACGTGCTGGTGCTCTGGATGACCAATGGAAACAAATTTTAGCGTTTAATATTAGAAAGTAAACATGAACGCATTAATAACGTTCGTTCAAAATTCCCGCCATTAGCAAATGTCACTTTGACATCGAAATTCACTTGAAATAATCACGTTAATTTAGTGAGTAAAATTTAAGTACAATATTACGTTAAATTATAATAATATAATAAATAATATTTAAGAGCTGACTTACTAATAATAAAATACAAATTTTACGTACCCGTTGGTTCAAATTGATCCATTTCAAAGATGAATAAAAAACGTCACGTCAGGACGAATCAGCCGACACGAGTGAAGTACAACATAAGACCATATCGATGACAGCTGTATTATGAGTTTAGTAGTGTTGTCTTTTTATTTATCGAATATTTTTTATTATTCCGAAATATGTAGTAAAAAATAAGACGTATATAACGTATATATATATTTCAACAAAATATCACTGTCCCTGCTAAAAATCCACTAGTGCAAGAATTTGTCGTTATGCTTCCAATTCTCAAATATAACGATATGCTTTTGTACCTATCGCCATTGATTTTATGGTATTTGTATGTCTTTAAAAAACGTTAAATAATTAATATGTACGAAAAACAGGACATTCCAATTATGAAAATATAATATAAAATAGTGTGTTGGCTTTTTTTTCAGTGTAAGTGATCTTTGTTACACAAATTTTAAGTTTTAAAAAAAATTACATTAATGAAATTATCGATATGTTTTAACACAACATCCCACCACTAAACTCATGTAACCATAAATTTGTTTAGGTAATGTCTGATAAAAAGGCTAAAGTTATCGGTAAGTTGTTTTATAACATATTAGATAAAATGGTTTATGTTATACTATATAACATGTAATAAATTAATTCGACGTACGTTACAGTACCAAAATTAAAACTAAGCCAAAACTATAAATATAAGTAAAAAAAAGAGTGGAAACTTTCTTTGACTTCTTAAAACATAATACTAAATTTCATTGGAATCTGTCATGTGGTTTAAATTTAGAGGACTAACATTAAAACATTGCTTTTCTATACTAATATTATAGAGGTAAAGAAACATTGGAGAAAGACACAAAAATATGTAACAAATTAACTCAGAAACAAATGAATCGATTTCAAACATTATTTTGCCATTGGAAAGCTATATTTTCACTAAATGATATATTACTATATGGCTATATTTATTACTAGAAATTCATAATTCCTCGTGGACGAAGTCACGGGCAAAATTTAATTATTTATATAGAAGTTTGATGAACTTTTTGTAAAATTATGTAAACGTAAAAATCTTGATAGGTGTAATTTAAAAAAGTGCCATCTATATTGTCACCAGGAAAACATTACAAAAAACAGAAAGTAGTGTTACCGATAGATGGCGTGTTATCAAATAATTAGTCATTAAAATTCTGACATGAAGCTTCTTGGACATTTTTTATTTTCTTGGTGAAAAATAAATTTGAAGTTTAATTTTTTACTAAAAACCGTTATTTTAAAGTCGTCATGGTGCATTATGGTGGTAAATTTAACTACACAATAGATTTTTAGCAATAACAAAGAGAAAATCATGAACCAGTTAAACATTAATTCGAGGTAGGTAAGCATTTTATTAATTTTTAATTTAAGGTTAAATCTATATATATAAAAGAAAATCGTGTTAGTTACACTATTTATAACTCAAGAACGGCTGAATCGATTTGACTGAAAATTGGTGGGCAGGTAGCTTAGAACCAGGAAACGGACATAGGATTAATTTTTACCCCGTTTTCTATTTTTTATTCCGCGCGGACGGAGTCGCGGGTAAAAGCTAGTTTACTAATATAAGTAACTTATTGTACCCCTAACTTAGGATAAGCTTTCAATCCCTCAGTGGGGGACGTATGGAGCTAATAATAATGATGAATATAAGTTAATAAAATGAATGTAGGGACATTTTAAACCATACGATGGCAGAATTGAAAAAAAATCGTAAAATTATTTTTTTAGTTAAAGTATTGTTTTTACATTTATATCAATACCAGCTGTCACCCGCGACTCCGTTCACGCTGAACTAAAACGTAAAACCTATGTGTTTAAAACAATTATTTATAAAAAATTTATGTGTGTAAAACGTAATGCCTATGTGTTCTTCCAGACTATCTAAGTCAAATTTCAGCTAGATCCGTTGTTTCAGAGATACCTTCTAACAAACATCCATACATCCAAAGATTCGCTTGTATAATATTAGCAAGATTATAAAGAGGAATGATTTAATTGTTTATTTGCATTGAATACACATCGAAACTTCTTAATCGATTTGAAAAATTCTTTCACACAAAAGCTACACAGTTCCCGGGTGACATAGCCTATATTTACTCGTATTACTAGATTTTTTTCGTGTGGATGAAATTGTGACCAACTGCTATCTTACTAATATTATAAATGCGAATGTTTAGATGGATGGATGTTTGTTTGAAAGTATCTCCAAAACGGCTCAACGGATCTTGATGTAATTTGACACAGATATAGAACATAGTCTGGAAGAACACATAGGCTATTTATTATGTTTTTTTTTTATTCTGCGCGAACGGAATCGCGGGCGACAGCTAGTAAGTTATAATCTTAAATAGGTTTATTATGTACTTACTCAAATATGACTGACTATTAAACTATAACTATTGAAATATACATATTTTATAGTGCAGGTATTTTAGTATTTTGCGGATATTTAATTATTAATATGATGGACGTTATCAGTTCTTTAGGAAACTCTTTAACCTACTTCGTTAACCAAAATGCTACAATGCAGGGCAACGTAAACATGTTTCTACATTAGGGTGATTTTAAATTTTACTTTAATTTAATATTCATATAAAATTTGCCTGTGACTTAGTCCGTGTGGAATTAAAAAAAAAACTAGTTATAAATATAGTCTACTAGCTTTTACCCGCGACTCCGTCCGCGCGGAATAAAAAATAGAAAACGGGGTAAAAATTATCCTATGTCCGTTTCCTGGTTCTAAGCTACCTGCCCACCAATTTTCAGTCAAATAGATTCAGCCGTTCTTGAGTTATAAATAGTGTAACCAACACGACTATCTTTTATATATATAGATAAGATGTCAACCGAGGATATGTAGTTTCGGAGTCTATTCAATGCAAACAAACTAACAATCAAATCTTTTCTTTTATAATACTAGAATAGATTACTCGTTAATGTTGTGCATCACCGTCAGCATCTCCCTGTTTATTTCTCTCTATGTATTCGTAATCCAACTTCCATCGTTTTGGTCGTCATTCCTTTCTTGTTTTAAATTATCATCTAAAATTTTATAATCAAAACTTAAAGTTTAAAACTTGATAGACGTTAGCAACAACATCTGTTTCACGAATTGGCATCGCCCGATTAAATACCACGTTCACACAAAAGGCAGGCGTCTGATGACTGTGCGTGCCGGAGCCCTAATTTTAGTTCTCTTTCGCTTCCTACCCTTTTCTTATAAATAAAAGTGTGGAATGAGATAGGGATTTGTCGGAGGAGGGGACGCATAGGAATAGGATATATCCTTTTTCTGTGCGTCACCGTTGACTCTCCGTTGACTATAGATAGGCAACGCATATGCAAATAGATGTCTATTCAGAACCAATAATATATTCGAGGTGATCACTAGAAAAATGCTAGAGAATCAGTACTCTAGTGTGTGTAGAGGTTAATAGCACAGTTTTGCAGCAAACGCGGGCCACTGCGCTATCCGCATTGAATCAATGCCATACTATCACCTGAATGCGCTGTTGGTGTCATTATTAATGTCGGCTTACACTGACCAAATATCCCTACTGAATGGTTATAAATAAAAGTTTAATGCATTCCAAAACATTGCATACTAACTACTGCACTCAGAAAAGATAATTGGTCATTAAGGGGGAATTTTAGTGTTGATTTAGTATAAGAAATCTACAATTAGGTAGACAACTTAACGACGGACCGCCAGTTATTTACACAAGTATCAAAATGAGAGAAAAAAAACTTGAGAGGTGTCAAGGGACACCCGGATGGAACGAAGTTCCTTTCTATTAAATAGGAATGAACCAATGTTTATTGTATGAATAAAAAACTTAAGTCTTCACAAGAAGTACATTTTATTTCTATGAATTTTCGTTATATATTGTCACGTCGTTGCCATGGTGAAGTAGCGCTCATTCGTCGTTAACATACTTACTATAGCAAAAAGTGTCGTGACAACTTTTCGTAAGAATTTTTTCTGTCTAGCCCCCTTTCACAACGCGCGATAAGGAACTTCGTTCCAATAACGTTAATTAACGTACCGTGTACTCTTCCATATATCTATGTAAACCGTCATGTCTGAATTCACTCCCTTGTTACACATATCCTCTTTTTTATATCATAAGGTGGCAAACGAGCCATCGGACATTTGAATTTGTCGAAATAGCGTAGCAACTGCTGCCTATAGACATTCGCTATTGCAGATATGTTGCCTACCTCTAATCGACAAAGGATTCCCTCCTCAGTCAGATGGCGGCACTGCCCCGTCCCACGCTTTCCTTATAAGAAAATGGTGAGAAAAGAAAGAGGACTAAAATGAGTCCTCCAGCACGCACACTCATCAGAATATACGCGGAATTGTTTCCACTTGACGCCTATCTTCTGTGTGGTCATGGTATTTCATCGAGCGAGGCCAATTCGTGCAACGGTTGTTGTTGCTGGCGTCTACTACTGTTAAATCATATACGCATATCGATGGTTTTCTGACGCAACCTCGTAACTCGATTTTTGACGATTTTGAGATTTAATCGGAAAATTAATCAATAAATATAGCTGCATAGATCTGTAAAGTTATAAATAAAAATATTCATTCAATTTTTTTTTATTTAAAAAAATACAATCTCGTATCTCAGTTCAAAAAAATGTGTCAAGCGCAACCTCGTATCTTGAAATACAAGATGGCGCATTTATAAACAAGTTCTCTCTTTTTCACCTATTAACAGTAGAAGCGTTGCTGGAGTTTCTTCCGCCACTTCTTCTCCCAGCGCTAACGCTTTCCGAAGTGGTAGTAATGTTAGCTGTATTAATAATAGCAATCAGATAATAGCAACCGATCAAGCCGAGGTTCGGCCCTCTCGCGCACCCTTGAATCGGAATGCTAAACGCGTAATGAGTGACAGCCCAAGCCGAGGTCCCCTCTCGGAGGCCCTTGCGCCCAGTCACTCCATGAAGCGTCCACCGAAGCGACCTAAGAGCTCGGTGACCTCCCAATCCGGTAATAATAACGAAGTAACAGCCCGAGCCGAGGCTCCTGAGGGAGCCCTCGAGCCCAGTTACACTTAAACGAGGTTTAGGCTAAGCGCCATCTGCGCCCGGCCACCTCAAGCCCGGTGAAACTGTAAATGCCACTTCAAGGCAAACAGTGACTACTCAGTCACAAAAAAAAAAAAAAATTCTCTCTCAGCAATGTTATTTGGTCCAATTTTATTAATAAAAACTTTATTATTACTTTATTATTATTACTTTAAATATCTTTCAGTAAATTGAATTGTTATTCAAAGTGAATAAACAATAGTTAATAAACACATTTTGTATTATAATGAAAAAAAGTACCAAAGTAAGTAAAAAAAAATTAAACAATTATCAATTCTAACCTATCACTGACACACTGGCATGAAATAAAAAAATTAAATTTGTTATTTATTAGAGTTAAATAATGTGTCATCCGAAGAGCCAAATTCAACAAACGAAAAAACAATATCAGATAAAGATCGAAATAATAATGAAAGTAAAAATCACGAAGTAGTAATGGTGCTTGATGAAACTACTGGAGTTTTAATTCCTCTCGAATGTACACCAGTGAACGAAGACGAAGAGGAGAATGTTGATTCTAGTTTATTTATAAATATGCACTTAGATGAATCTACGGGCTTATTTGGAGTAGCTTCAGATCAATCAATGTCATCACATGGATTATTAAATTCATCAAATTCAATAGTTTTGAATCAAACTGACAGTTCTAAACTGGGTGAAAAAGTAGTGATTTTGGTTTGTTAAAAAAAAATCAAAGAATACTAGAAAAGAATCAAAGCTAATCAAGGGAAAGCTCACACATAGAGAGTTTTTTAAATAAATTACCCAAGATGGAGTCTCACTATTGTCGAAAACATACATCCAAGTTATATTTAGACAATTTATATAAGTCTGCTCAAGACGTTTACCGTGATTTTTTAAAATCTATGAAAGAGCTAAATATCCCAGATAGTGAAGTATCTAGTTTTATGGATTTTTAGTTAAAAAAAATGCAATCGATGAATATTGAGATTTTCCAACCGCGAAAAGACTTCTGCGACACATGTTTTGCATTTAAAAATAAAAATATATCCAAATGATCTGTTCTTAAAATAAAATAATTAAAAAAAAATTATTCATGTATCCTTATTTGAAAAAGATATTACGCAATCACGTATGTTACGTTTTTTTCTCTGCGACAAACACGTATCTCAGAAAATAAAAGAAAAAATAATGATTAAATTTTTTTAATACTATATTTAACTCAAAAATTTGTCAAAAGATTGAATATTTTTAAAATTAGAAAAAAAAAATTGTTAAAAAAAATTAAAAATTTCATTATAAAACGTTTTTTGTCTTTCCTGAAAAGTAGTGATTTCTGAGATACGAGGTTGCGTCAGAAAACCATCGATATCCTCTTTCACACAAATGCATACATATTCAATTGCATTACTTTCTTTTTTATGAAATAATCATCAAGGAAACTTTATGATATTTGGCTTGAATATAGAACATAGTCTGGAAGAAGACATAGACTACTTATAAAGATTTTTGGAACGAAGTTCCTTATCGCGCGTTGTGAAAGGGGGCTAGACGGAAAAAATTCTTACGAAAAGTTGTCACGACACTTTTTGCTATAGAAACCATGGCAACGACGTGACAATATATAACGAAAATTCATAGGAACTTCGTTTCATCCGGGTGTCCCTTGACACCTCTCAAGTTTTTTTAATAGTGGGCGGACAGAGTCGCGGACGACATTTAGTATTCTATAAATGTGCTGAAATGCTTTTGTTTAAAAATAAAAATGTAATTATCAAAATAACAAAAGCATGCCATTCTTTCAGACATTCAAGAAATCGTAAGGTCTATTATTTCGTAGGCATTCGTAGCGCGCTACGCTTCGTAGCAAGAAAAAATTCTAAGTTATTATTTGCAACTTGATTGATTTGTTTTTTGTTTTATATACCTTAATTAAAAGACTAACGAAAGAATTAGATGACATTATTGAGTACTTTTATTATCAAAAATCATTGTCATAAAAAATAAGGGTTTTTGTACATTTTAATTTCTTTCTCTTGAACTTAAATTTATTATTTTTATTTATTATTAATTCCATTCATGCTATGTACAATTATAATCTTATTTTACTTCGAGTTAAGAACTGGTAGGTTTGTAAGAACTCTGCATATTCTCTAGAGTTGGGTAGGTCTCATTGTTGCTATTCAAATGAAATCTGTAAACTCTATATCTAAAGATCAGGGTCTTTACTAGTTTTTTTGGTTTTGCGGCTTGGGTAATCAAAAATACATCTGCAATAATTCACCATCTTGCGGTGAAATATGATGTCCTATTTAGGTTAGAATTTAGTGAGTAATTTTAACAACAGATGGCATTAGCTGGTAAAAGTTTAGCACGGATTAAGTTGGCAATGCACACTCATGTTTACGAAGTTTCTTCGAATTTCCAAGCAATTTAATTACTCAGAACATATCCTGTCACGTTATAAGTAGGAATAAATTCAATAATATTTTTTTTGATTTTTAATTGCCACCTAAAAATATCAAGTTATAACAAGTTAAGTTAAGTTAAATCATTTTTATTCAATCTAATTGATTCAATAGTAGTTGTGAATAAAATTAATAAAAGGTTGTCATAAAGAACGGTTAAATAAAAATGGCGTCCGAAAATGCGCGCCTACAATTTGACGCATTCAGGCAAAGACTACGTACAAGTTAAAAGTTACTCTGCGGCTAAAGACTAAAAAAAAACATGAAATAATTTCACCGAAAACGGAACGTCACTACAGCGATATGCGCGCGCATTTGACATCGACCCGATAGGCGATAGGCTGTGTTATCGCCAGTATTCGTCCGACCGTCGGGAAGGTCGGACGCCTTCATTATATGGGTGAGTTACAGTACCCCGGCGCACCAAGCGTCGACGATGAACGACAGTATAGGGCGCCGTTCCGCCGCGCCCCGCAGTACAGGTGGCCTGCACCGCAGCCCCCGCAGCCTTCGGCCTTCGCTCCCTGGCGTAGGGCTCCAGCGCCGCCAAGGCCCCCAGATTATCGACGTAGCGCATCATACCCCGGCAAACCTGACGAGCCTTATCAGGTAACATATGTTATTCATTACTTCGCCATTCTGTTTACGTATTCTTTAAGAATGTTTTGTTTTAATAATTTAAGACGTCACACAATAATTTCAATTGTTTTAAGCATTCTAAAGTTCCATTTTAAATCAATTTAATGATATTTTACAACAGAATTAGTAAGATTACTTGTTAATACAAAGTTACGTAGTGAAACATAACCTTAAAAGTTACATTTTGTGTATAACCTTACGAAATTGGTGCGTTTTTAGTAGAATTTACGTCACTAATATGTTTTCTTCGTAATAATTGTAGTATTAACAATTATAATATATACATATAAAAGTAATTTTGATTAAATTGTGTATATTAAAAATAATAAAACAATATTTAATGCATAATTATTTAATTACTTGGATTTTTAAACGTGTGTAAGAATTTAATATAGTTAAAGTAGTTTATGACATAAAGAAAACAAGGTTCGAACTTCACCAATAATTATAATAGTTAGAATTCAACTAATAATAGAAATTCAACTATTATTTTTTAAACTTTAGCAAAAGAGTAATTAAACAATAGTTTTTATTTAATACTAGTTGTCGCCCTCGACTCCGTCTGTGCGAAAATAAAAATAAAACTTAATTAGGAGCTTATGCATTCTTCCACACTATGTTCTACATGTAAGTCAAATTTCACTAACACCCGTACCCATTTTCTAGATACGTAGTAACCGACATACATCAAAAAATTCGCATTTATATAATCCGCCCGCGCCTCCGTTCACGCGAAATTAAAAAAAAAACGAAATAAGTAACTTATGTGTTCTTTCTGACTATCAAATTTTACTGACATCCGTTCTGCAGATATTTTATACCAAACATCCATCCATTCATTCGTATTTATAATTTAAGTAAGATTATTTTACATAGTAAGATTGTGGCGTACGTAACACATTATATGCTTACGTCCGTTTTACCAACAAACCATTTAAGTATTCTTAGATAGGTGTCTCTTTGGTTACACGTAAATTTAAAAAAAAAATTATATATTTAGGTGACACCTTAACGTTGGAGAAAACGAAATACTTACTTACTAGGGGTCTCCTAAGTGCTTCATAAGGGACTCCTAAATTTAGAAGATGGTTAGTGAAAATTTAGCGTCGGTGGCTCAGGGATTAAACATTTGTAATCTAGACTTCGAATCTGCAGATCCTGGGTTGGATCTCGCCATGTACTAATGTGTTTTTCGAATTTGTTGACATATTTACATTTATCCGACGTTCTTACGTTGAAAACATCGTGATGCTGCACATATCTGAGAAGTAATTCAAGGATATTTGTGAAGTCAACCCGCACTGGGCCAGCGCGGTCGACTATGGCCTAATCACCCCTAACTTAGGGTAGGTTCCGAACTCCTTAGTGTGCATGTGTAGTGAACTGATGATGTAATGTTGTGAAAATGGACATTAAGTTAGTACTACTGAACACGGTAGAGTTAAAGGTAATTTCAGTTAATAAAGCCATAGGTTACTTATTAAATGAAGTCTGAAAATATTGACAGTGGTGAAGAAATTGACAAACAAAAGGTTATCTTGGTATGGACATTTTTAAATCAAAAGGTTGCAAACTGCCACCTGGATTTGCCGAAATAGCAAGGCGATCGTTGCCCATAGACATCCGCAAATGCTGATGCGTTGCCTACCTTTAATTAACGTAGAAAGGGACGTACAGAAAGTGGATGTTTCCTCTTCCTATGCGTCTTTTCACCAGTCGGATCATTCGGGCACCCAACATATATTAGCTTGAAAGTTAGAGGAAGACAGAAGTATGTATCGTGTCAGTAAATTTAAATTGAAAATTATTACGTGTTAATGTTTTACCTTTACCGATATTTTGCATCGTTCATATGTCGAATATTTAATTAGATTTTCAGCTCATTGAACTGGAATACATTGACATCTCGTTCATTCGTTTTGAATAAAACAGATATGCAGATAGGAATATGTTTGTTATCTATAGGTAGGTAGGACGCCGCGGGATTTTCCAATGCTTGTCTATCTTCTTAGCGTAGTAGTGGCGATATCTACTAACTGCTACTTAGGACTTTGTCAGTTTGGAATAGAAAATAACCTAAGTTACTCTTCCATATATCAGCTACCTTCGTGTAAACTCCCCATCAAAATCTATCCAACTGTTTCAGAGATTACTCGGAACAAACGCAAATTTGCTCACAGACGGGAAAATAAAATATCACATGTGCGAATGTTTAGATGAATGTTTGAAGGTATCTCTGGAACGGCTCAACGGATCTTGATGAAATTTGGCACAGATGTAGAACAAAGTCTGGAAGAATACATAGGCTACTTATTAAGTTTTTTTTTAATTCCGCACGGACGGTGTCGCGGGCGACAGCTAACTTCAATTTAGATTACTTCGATACAAGTTTAACTCTATAGATTTTTTAGTTTAGATGACTTCATAGATCGTCAAAGTTATCAGACTTAGTGGATATAAGTCAGACATAGATAATTATATACAAGAAAAAACATGACATGACAATACGAAAGGGTTTTTGTAATACTTGATACAGTGACTGGAGGGCGCTTGTGTGCTGTCATAAATTAGTTCGACTTATACCCACCGTGTCAAATAATTCTGTCAGTCAGCTACTGTATTGACTGTAATTCTTCTTTATATATATAAAAGAAAGTCGTTACACTATTTATAACTCAAGATCGGTCGAACTGATTTAGCTGAAAATTGATGAGGAGGTAGCTTAGAACTAGGAGACGGACATAGGAACTTATTTATCTTGTGTGCATTTTTTTTTATTCCGCGCGGAAGAATTCGCGGGTAAAAGCTAGTATTAAATATTACTGTCTCTGTTGTTGTCTAAGCTATAGAAAGGGATGGTATATGTATAACAAGAGTCAATGCAGTGCTCTTCTGGAGTAAGTAACATTGAAAAATATTTCTGAAGACAAATCTGTTGGAGTTTACTTAATCCTTTTATCACGACGTTAAGCTCTTGTTTTTATATTTATATGTTTTCTTTTACAAGTCAAAAGGTGTAGAAAATGGGTGTTTACCATTGGGCTGATTGATTCTATTTATTTTACCTTTCCAATGACCGTTAGGTCTATCGCCTCAACTAGAAATAATCTATGTATATAAAGATTATTTCTCGTCATCATCTCTACGTCTTTATCCCACTTACGTAGATTCCCATTCGTCATTTCAGTCGTCGCTTTTTAATCATGTTGCACCTTTCACGCACTCCATCCATCTCTGATACATACCATGGAAAATGTGAACAGAATAAACCGCTTTTTTTTTAAGTTTTTTTAAGTTTAATGACGATTCTTGACGCACTCTATATATATATATTGTTGTGTTTTTTTAAGTCTTTTCGTATGTATGTATGTATTTTACACATTTTCTAACAACTCGTCGCGATAGCAGCGCCTCTCTTACCGGCCAAGATATGCTTGTCGCTTTATATATATATATATATATAAAACTAACTGTCGCCCGAGAGTCCGTGTACTTGGAATAAAAAAAACCTAATATTAATCAAGCCAAATTTAATCAAGATATGTTGAGCCGTTCCGGATATACTAGTACCATCAAACAAACATCCATCCATCTATCCAAACAATCGGATTTATAATATTAGTAAGACATCATTTATATATGTATATTTTCACTCTAGAACGGCTGATTACATCTCAATACTTGAAGGATAGATTGCAGCTAGTGTTTTTTTAATTCCACACGGACCAAGTAGCGGTAGACAGTAATAATTAAATATTCATAGACAATGTCGCGGTGAGTTATTAGTATTTACATAATTATCATATGTTAACAGTCTATAAGATAGAGGACGTTACCGATTCGTCTCAGATTATCGCACTATATTGTATCTACATGACATAATTATGTTATTTATTCCCCCTTAAACATTTGTACTAGTACATATTACAAATACAATACTTTATTGTGCACTATCATGGAGTTACAAAAAAAAAAAGAAAGTACATCAGGATTTTCACAAAAGGCTAAGCGATCTTTGCCAGACAACCTTTGGGAGCATATACAATACTAGCTGTCGCCCGCGACTCCGTCCGCGCGCAGTTAAAAAAAAATGAAAAATAGATGTTGGCCGATTCTCAGACCTACTGAATATGCTCACAAAATTTCATGAGAATCAGTCAAGCCGTTTCGGAGGAGTACGGTGACGAAAACTGTGACACGAGAATTTTATATATTAGATTAAGTAAGAAGTGATAATGTATGTTTATTTGGATCCGAAAAAAAAGATCCATATTGTTATTCTAGGGTTTGTATGGGCTTCAAAATGTAAGTGACAACAGTTAAAAGTTATTTTTTTTTTTAAATTAAAAATGCTAAACTCGTTGATTTAAAAAGCAGCCAATAGATGTCACTATCTCATCCATTAGTGCCTCGCTCAGTCGGATTTTTTTTTATTAAGGTTAGGTTACGTTTATATGCATTTTGACAGTGGAACCCCAAATTAAGATGTGTTACAAATTATCGTTCGTCATTCCGTAGCCGCGTAGCATCGTAGCACTGCTACGTGTCAGTAGAGCGGCGTAGCGGTATCGATCTCACATTATGTAGGTCACAGCCCGGCCTCTATACTACGGTCACTGGATGAGGCTGTGTAAATAAATAAATACTAATAATATATAATGTATAAAAAGTAAATAACAGTCCACACTTACTTTCACTGTATAAACACTGCCCGCGATTCTGTCCGTGTAGAATTAAAAAAAAACTTTTTAAGTAGCTTATGTGTTCTTCTAGACTATGTTCTACAACCGTGTCAAATTTCATCAAGATCCGTTGAGCCGTTCCGGAGCTATCTTCTAATAAACATCCATCCATTCATATAAATATTCGCATCTCTTATCTACCTTATATATATAAAAGAAAGTCGTGTTAGTTACATTATAACTCAAGAACGGCTGAATCGATTTGACTGAAAATTGGTGGGCAGGTAGCTTAGAACCAGGAATAGGACATAGGATAATTTTTACCCCGTTTTCTATTTTTTATTCCACGCAACGGAGTCGCGGGTAAAAGCTAGTTTATAATATTAGTAAGAATTAGATGAAGGTTTGAAGTCTTATATACATTATAAGTAATAGCGATGAGTTAATCCATATATTACCCCAGATATATATGGATAGATGTCCAAGTATTCTCCTTTCCCTGTGTAAAAATGTAACATTCTGTATAATGTCATTTCATTGTCATCTGTACTATCAAGAAAAAAAGTGTTAATATTTTTTTAGTAACAAACTCATTTAATTTTAAAACTAAACATATAAATAACAATGTAAAACGTGATTCATTAAAATTTCTGACTTAAATACGACAACTCACAGATTTGCATATGGAGTTAGTATTTTTAGTAACAATCGTTGTCGACGCGATTGTACAAAACTATAAAGGATGTTGTAATTCACAGCTGGATTATTTGAACATCTATTACCCCTTGGGGTTATATTTCAAGGGGGAATGGTTGGACTAACCCATCGTAACTAACGAGCATATGTGTATGTAAGGAGAGAGGTGTTCCAGGACTGCTATATATTGGAACGAAGTTCCTTATCGCGCGTTGTGAAAGGGGGCTAGACGGAAAAATTCTTACGAAAAGTTGTCACCACACTTTTTGCTATATCACCATGGCAACGACGTGACAATATATAACGAAAATTCATAGAAATAAAATGTACTTCTTGTGAAGACTTAAGTTTTTTATTCATAGAATAAACATTGGTTCCTTCACTAATTGATCGAAAGGAACTTTGTTCCATCCGGGTGTCCCAACAACACCTCTCAAGTTTTTTTCTTACTGGTACATACATACATACATACATACATACAATCCATAGATTGGATATACTACGTATATTCGAATACGATAAAATTGAATAAATTTATCAACACATGTCACTGTCTGACAATGTCATGAATAGTCTATGGTTTTAGTTCTTTAAGTTTCAGTGTTAAAAGTCTAAATACAAACATGTCTGTTTGTAATTAGTCTGTGATTAGCTTGCTTGGCAAAATTGTTTATTTATAAGTATGCATAATACTTAAGTTTTATATTTATTGCAACTAAAGATGACTCTATTTATAGCTCTATTCAGAACACCCCCCTTTTCCACCCCTCAACCCACACTAGTTGCCTCTTAAACCTGACCTAGATAGTGTTGTAATTAAGTTGAAAGAGTATTTTTTAATTAATGCCTTCTCCATTTTTTTTTTGCAGCATTGTTGTATTTTATATAGAACATTGAAGTGCGAAGGTATTTAGATGAGGCATTTTTTTTTACTAAATATTCAAAGATGTTCAAATACTAGTTATAGAATACTAGCTTTTACCCGCGACTCCGTCCGCGCGGAATAAAAAAAAAAGAAAGAAAACGGGGTAAAAATTATCCTATGTCCTATTCCTGGTTCTAAGCTACCTGCCCACCAATTTTCAGTCAAATCGATTCAGCCGTTCTTGAGTTATAAATGGTGTAACTAACACAACTTTCTTTTATATATATAGATATAGATAGATAACAAGAATAAGCACACGCAGAATCTCAAAAAGAAGAATTTATTTTGTAATCTGAATATTATATTTAAAAAAAAAAATTAAAGTATCTTAAAATTAGGATCCCCACAGATTCTAGCCACGTATATTTGCGCCAAGCGCCATAGTATCATAGTCAATTATGTCAAAATTGGTATCAGATATGTTGGTGTACTTTACGTCCGATAGAGGGCGCTGCACAAATTTTAATAAACATTTTGTCGTTGACGATACGGTGACTGTTATCACAAATATTCGTACTATGCCCTCAGTACTTTTAAGGTTTCACAAGGTCATATCAACATAACATTTTTTATTTCAAACTACCGTCTTCTTTATAAATAAACTAGCTGTCGCCCGCGACTCCGTCCGCGCGCAGTTAAAAAAATGGGGGGGGGGGCGTATGAAAAATAGATGTTGGCCGATTCTCAGACCTACTGAATATGCTCACAAAATTTCATGAGAATCGGTCAAGTCGTTTCGGAGGAGTACGGGAACGAAAACTGTGACACGAGAATTTTATATATTAAATCTAGATAATCTTTAGTAAATTTGATTATCTTATTCATTATATTTTTTCGAGTATTACGTAAGTTAAAAACGTAATGCGATTGTCCTCATTTCTCGTACAAATGCGATGATTATTTAACAATTGTTCACTGAGTACAGTCGAAAACATAGTCGTGTAACAATGTGTGTTTTAAAAAGCATTCTTTACGTTTTGCGCAAATGAAAACAAAAGTTACGTAAGCTGTGAGATTTACGAATGCATTCTGTAATCGAGAATGCTGTGATATACCACGACATATCGATGATTCATATAAATAAGGGACAATGTGCAAATTGAAAACTTTTCAAGAGATGCTCTGAAAGTTACAACTATATAGGAAAAGATGACGCAAAGGACATTTTACTTCAGCAAATATACACATTTATAACTGTAAATATGTATTTGTGTTTTGTTTATGTATTTGTGTTTAGTGCATAATAGACTAAGACGTGCAGCTATTAACATAAAAAAGTAAAAATCATCTATTTGTTATTTTGGCGCATATATAAGACCAATCGATATCTGCATAGATTAATTAATTAAGAAACGGCTTAACTCACGTGTGATCGTCCGGTGACAGCACCGACTAGTTTCGGACCCATCGGGGGTCCATCTTCAGGGCGAGTGTTTAATGCGAAGACTTCCGGTCGCGTCGCGTCTCGCACCGAAACTAGTCGGTGCCGTCACCGGACGATCACACGTGAGTTAAGCCGTTTCTTACGGTTGAACGGTACTTATTGAAATTAGGTACAGACACAGGTGGGCACAGTTAATCGAAAAGTTAACTTCGTTAATCGTTAATTCGTTAATTAAAAAATTAACTTCGTTAATCGTTAAAGCGTTAAATTCTCGAAAATTTAACGCAAGTTAAAGTTAATCGTTAACAGTTAACCATACAAAAATTATGCATACTAATTTCACACTTATGTGGCGACACTTGTTTAAAATAGTAATTGTAATTTGAATGTACACATTAGTATTAGAGACAAGTATGAATGCATTATAGTATATTTCATTACGAGTGCGGAAAGCCTGTCATTGCAAAGAGTTCCGACAAATGTCTACAAGTTGACAGTTGGAACAAGTTGTAATGACAGTTTCGCACGTGTACTAAACAACTATTTTTGATACAGTTGCGAAAAAATGAAGCAATTTAATAGAATAATAAAAACACAATAAACTGAATTAACTAAAATGTTTGAAAAATGGCGCCAACCGTAGGGAATATGTCCAAACAACCAAGTCTTCAGTAGATTATTTTTATTGATATGAAATGAAAATGAAATTTAATGAGATGAAATAAAATGAAAACTAACCTAATTGATTGAATCAAATCATTAAATCTGATATTGTAACAAATTAGGAGCTTCTTTTTAGAAACATTTGTATGAATCATAAAAACTTCAATGATTTTTTTTTGTAAAAACTTCACCCAACAGACATTATTTTGACAGTTGGGAAAGAGAACGGACAAGTTTGGAAATGCTAAAGAAAAAGCACGGGTAAAAAAGTGTATTAATACAGTTGCTCAAAAAGTGGCGTATTGCAGGGACGAAGAGCGTTCAGAATGTGGGCTATTACATACTCATGCTTTTATATACTCGTAATGAAATATACTATTTCGAACCTTTTTTTTTGATTTTGTCCTGTTCGCGTCTTTCCCGGACGCTCTGATGCATCACACTTGCACGCGAACTTCATATATATATATCCACAGGTGGGCACAGTTAATCCAAAAGTTAACTTCGTTAATCGTTAATTCGTTAATTAAAAAATTAACTTCGTTAATCGTTAAAGCGTTAAATTTTCGAAAATTTAACGCAAGTTAAAGTTAATCGTTAACAGTTAACCATACCAAAATTGTACATACTAATTTCACACTTATTGTGGCGACACTTGTTTAAAATAGTAATTTGACTATATATTCTATAACACATTAGTATAAGAGACAAGTATGAATGCATTATAGTATATTTCATTACGAGTGCGGAAAGCCTGTCATTGCAAAGAGTTCCGACAAATGTCTACCCGAGCCGAGGCGCAGCCGAAGGTGAGGGTTGACAGTTGGAATAAGTTGTAATGACAGTTCCGCACGTGTACTAAACAACTATTTTTAATATAGTTGCGAAAAATGAAACAATTTAATAGAATATTAAAAACACAATAAACTCAACTAACTAAAATGTTTAAAATATGGCGCCAACCGTAAAAGAATACAAACAGAGACTTTTTTTGTTTTCTTCACCCATTCTGGGAAGGCAAAGGGAACTATGCCCAAACGGCCAAGTCTTCAGTAGATTATTTTTATCAATATGAAATGAAAATGAAATTTAATGAGATGAAATAAAATGAAACCTAACCTAATTCATTGAATCAAATAATTAAATCTGATATTGTAACAAATTAGGAGCTTCTTTTTAGAAATATTTGCATGAATCATAAAAACTTCAATGATTTTTTTTTTGTAAAAACTTCGCGGTTGTTTTTTTCTTTTTAATAGACATTATTTGACAGTTGGGTAAGAGAACGCACGAGTTTGGCAAAGCTAAAGAAAAAGCACGAGTAAAAAGTGTTTTAATACAGTTGCTCAAAGAGTTGCGTATTGCAGGGACGAAGAGCGTTCGGAATGTGGGCTATTACATACTCGTAATGAAATATACTATTTCGAACCTTCTTTTGATTTTGTCCTGTTGGTCACGTCTTTCCCGGACGCTCTGATGCATCACACTTGCACGCGAACTTCACATATATCAATTATCAATTCGTTCGTTTACCATTCGAGTCGTCGACAGTCGCCCAACCTAGCTGAACTTACGAGCGTGGCGTGGCGCGTAATTTAAATAAACAAAATGACAGCACGTCTCCAAGTTTCTAATTTAACGATTAACGGACTTTTATTAACGGAAGTTGAGTTTAACGGAAGTTAACAAAAGCGTTAACACTTTTTGAAGTTAACTTAAAAGTTAATCCGTTAAGCAAAATGTTAACTTCGTTAATTAACGATTAACGGATTAACGAGTTAATGCCCAGCTCTGTATATATCAATGATCAACTCTTTCGTTCACCATTCGAGTCGCCGACAGTCGCCCAACATAGCTGAACTTACGAGCGTGGCGTGGCACTTAACTTAAACAAAATGACAGCAAGTCTCCAAGTTTCTAATTTAACGATTAACGGACTTTTATTAACGGAAGTTGAGTTTAACGGAAGTTAACAAAAGCGTTAACACTTTTTGAAGTTAACTTAAAAGTTAATCCGTTAAGCAAAATGTTAACTTCGTTAATTAACGATTAACGGATTAACGAGTTAACGCCCAGCTCTGGGTACAGACTTAGAACATAATCTGGGAGAACACATAAGGTACTTATTAAGTTATTTTCAATTAAGCGCGGACGGAGTCGCAGGCGACAGTTACTTTAAAAATAATCCAAACAACTAAGACAAGTTAAATAAAAATATAAATAAAACGTAATAATTATAACAATCAAAAATGGCTGGCATAAAAGTGTATTTTGAAAAAAAGAAAAATTTTCTAACATTAGCATAGACAACAAATGTTTTTTTTTCTACCTTGGCCTAAATGCGGCAGCGATCCGCATCGCAAACAGCCTATCTACATCAAAGCTAGGGTTGTCACACTTTATTGTGATTTATTAATTTCTAGAATCTAACGTAATTATCAGTTTCGTCGGGAGCACTACCGTGTCCCCAGATCTACTGAACAGAATTTGTTCACGCCTATTTTTTATTATTAACTTTTATACAAATTGGTTTCTTATTTTTGAATTGTGACTTAATATAACAGATAACATTTTAATATATATTACTAGCTTTTACCCGCGACTTCGTCCGCGCGGAATAAAAAAATGTACACAAGATAAAAAAGTTCCTAGGTCCGTCTCTTAGTTCTAAGCTACCTCCCCATCAATTTTCAGCTAAATTAGTTCGACCGATCTTGAGTTATTAATAGTGTAACTAACACGACTTTCTTTTATATATATATAGATATTTTCTAAACTTCAAGAATAAATCTTTTTTTTATCTAATGCTGATTATTTTTATATATAGAAAAGTTAATTTTCACAAATGTGTCAACCCTTTCTGGCGGCTTGTACGCGGAGGTTTCGTTCCGCAGTAGGGCCGCAGCCACGTGACCTAGTTTGTCGGGGCGCACTGCGACGCCCTGATTGGCTCGTACATCTAGTGATGTTTTATGCATTATACTAATATTTTAAAGAGAATACATTTAAATTTCTGTAGATAAGGAATAAAATCAAAAACTGCTAGAGCATCATCTTCCTGGTCTTATCCCACTCACGTGGGGTCGGCACAAGGTTTTATAAACCTCAAAGTTTTGGGATATTATTTAAGGTCGGCCGCCGCTCACCAACCCTACTTGGGTATATCTCAAAATTAAATAGAATTTAAACGAAATAATTATAGATAAATTATTCAAAACTACTTCTAAAAATAAACCAAAAACAAAAATGAGTAATAATACATTAAAAATAGAACAAAACTTTAAATTCTCTAAGCTAAAACTGTTAGAGCGATTTCAGAAAGGGCAAAATTCCCTTTAAAAACTCGTTATCACTGAGTAATATATGTAATTTCGTCGCAGGCCACAGCTAGTATACATACTAATACTAATATTATAAAGAGAAAAGACTTGATTGTTTGCATTGTATAGATTCCGAAACAACTGGACCGATTTGAAGAATTCATTCACTGTTGTAAAGCTACACTATCCCCGGGTGATATAGGCTATATTTATTACTAGATTTTCGTCTAATTACTCGGACGAAGTAGCTGACAATTGCTAGTCGTTAGATAAATACACATTTTAAGAATTATTTCCGAAACAATTTTCATTTTAGACTTGGGTGAAAATTTATATTTTTAGTGACGTTATAATATGACTTTCTGTAGTCTGACAAAAAAATGTGGTTATTCTGTCCGAAGTCTTGCGAATTACTAGTTAGTCTTACTATCTTACTAATATTATAAATGCAAAGTTTAGATGGATGGATGTTTGTTTGAAGGTATCTTAGGAACGGCTCAACGAATTTTGATGAAATTTGGTACATTTGTAGAACATTTTCTGGAAGAAAACATAAGCAACTTATTATGTTTTTTTTTGTGCGCACGGACGAAGTCGCCGTCGACATCTAGTAATATTATAAATGCGAATCTTCGTATGTATGGATTGATGTTTGTTAGAAGATTTATCTAGAACGGCTTCATGGATCTCGATGAAATTTGGCATAGATGTAGAATGCAGCCTAAAAGAAGTATTTTTTCAACACCGCTCGGACGGAGTTGCGGGCGACAGCTAGTATCCTAATATATTTTATCGAACAAGAGTGACTTTGTGCTTGTAACTTATTAAAACAAATTGCCTCGTCTTTTGTTAAACCACGGTCTAAAAGTTCTTCCTTTGTTGGTATTATGATAAATTATTGCTTCAGTATTTTGGTAATTAATATGCAATTATCGCCTTTATTGTTATTGTACTAAATACTTTATTAGTATAAAATGAAGAATGTTCAAGATTCTTCTTGAACGAGAATTACGTGAGCAAAAGATAGTGTTCAATTTTCTGCATATATATTATTGTTTCTGGTTCCAAATAAATTTTAAAACGCAAACTGTTTTAAGAAGTTTATGTGCCAGTTAATTAAATATTAATTATTTATCCAGCTCTATACTTTGACATTGTATTAAATAGGACCTTAAGAAAATTAAAGTTTCTGTTATTAAAAAATCCGGCTAAGTGCGAGTCGGACTCACACATCGAGTGGTTCCGTACAAACCTGTAGGTAAAAATTTTTACGGTTTTCATAATTTTTACTTTATCTGTGCTTTAAGAGTTCACAGGTGTACCCTAAAGATTTTGATTCTCTTGCGAGTGTCAAAAATTTGCGGCATAAACGGGTGTATCTTTAGATTGCGTTGGCTTAGACGTTTGATTTTTTTCACAGCTCCGGGAGACAGTAAACTTTAGTATTTTATATGAATTCCAGCTTTATACCTCCACGCATTCCTCAGTAAAAGGGCCTTGACAGACAGACAGACGGACGAAAAACAAAGTTTTTCTATAAGGGTTGCGTTTTTTTCCTTTCGAGGTACGGAACCCTAATAATATCATTTTAAGTGAACATGATGGTTTTAGCCATAAAGTAAAATCTAAATTTAAAATGTTTGTCTGTCTAACTGCGTTTGTTACGGGTAACCTCTCAAACGGATGCACTGAATTTGACGTGACTTGAAAGTAACTGATGTATGCGGGAATAACTTAAGTTATTTTTTTAAACATACTATTAATTAATTTTATTTTTTCCTTTTTTTTTTGTATTACGCTGTCGAAATCTCGGGCGCCAGTTATTATAGAAAGTATCTGTGTGGTGTCGATAAGAGCTTGTTAACGTAACAATTATCATTTCGCGTTCAAATAATTAAACAATATACGATAAAAAATATACTGATTTGTTATACGATAACAGTCATTTGTTTTGGTTTGAACGATACACGTTGCGAAAAAAGATACACTGATAAAGTTGATAGCGAAATTGAGAAGCAAAGACATGGAATGGACATGTTAAAAAGAGGAATGTGGAGTTATAGTCCCAGAAGGATCTTAAGCCAGTTTTTTCACATTAACTGCCTACAAGTTTTAAGGGTTACCAGTGAGCAAAAATTTCCTTACTTCTTACGAATTTCCCCCATGTTGCAACTCTAGGCTATTGATTTGCAATAACATGTTGCGTGATATTTTTATGGAATTCGGGAATTATAAAATGGCAACATTAAACCGTGCAGTTGCTGCTCCCTAATTGGTCAAATTATAACGCTGTCAAAATTTTTAGCTTACATATTTTCCATCTGCATCAAGATCCATGTCGAAGTATACACGGTTATGGGTAGGCCTAGGATAAGATGGATTGTGTGAAAGATGACATCATTAAGATGGGTGTGACGACTGAAATTAACGATCGATGTGGACGTTTGCCTGATGTGTCCCCATAGAGTAAGATAATGACAGGGTATTAATGTCACAAATCTAATCGACGGAGGAGGGGACGCACAGAAACAGAATGTGTCCCCATCCTATTCGTCCACTCCATCGTCAAATTCAATTCCCCTTCCCATCTTCTTCTTGAAGTGCCTCTTCAACTAGCGAAGGTTGGCGATCACTTCTCCATATTTTATTTTGTCTCTTGCGAGGCGAAACAGTTTTTTTCTGCGACCAACACTTCTTTTACCGGGGACTTTTCCCATCAAGATGAGTTGAAGGAGTTCGTATCTGTCGTGCCTGAACACATGGCCGAGGTAAGATACTTTTCTCATCTTTATGGTCTGCTCCCCTTCCCATCCTTTCCTTTATAATAAAAGAAAAGTTTGCGAAGGGAAAGAGAACTAAAATTAGGCCTCCGGCACTACACTCATGAGACTGTACGCGGAACTGCTTCCACTTCACGCCTGTCTTATGTATGTGGTGAACCAAGCGAGCCGATCCATTTGTGCATTGCATGTTTTGGTGCTGACTTCAACTCCAATCTTTCGTGATTAAAATCAGCACACCGCAAAATTATAACAGCAGAATCTTACAACACCATTTATTATCTGTCATCAAACCGTCTTATATTTAAATATTATTATTATTATTAAATTAAAAATAATAAAAGTTCAGTTATAACTATATAAGTATTGTTGTATTGTAATTCAAACAAAACACGTATCGTGTATTTCAAAAGCGCAAAACACGTCTATGTTATCTTTATCACTCTGGTGTTTATTACAAGGTTGTACATTTTGATCACGTGTTCGCTCTAACTCGTTCACTCATATAATGTTAAAAAGAGACGTTAACGGTACGAAATGGTCGAATGGTTTCACTAACATTGCATTTGATTAAGTATGGTGAAGTTTTATAGTACAACAGTCAGATTTAAGTCCTAAAAACATGCAGAAGTATTACTATTTATTTTGTACTGCCAACTTTTTTGATGTTCGGAAAAGAAAAACTTTGTTCTAAACAATGGTAATGGCAGCATGTCTACTTGAATGTCGACTTTAGCGCCGTAACTCCACCACACAGAAGACAGACGTCAACTTAACTTACAAATGTCCTAGGACATTTCAACCTCCTTCCCACACTTAATAAAATACTGAAATTATATAAATATCGTCGCGAGCGTCGGTGGCTCAGGGGTTAAGCACTTGACTTGCAATCTGCAGGTCCTGGGTTCGAATCCCGCCATGTACCAATGTGTTTTTCGATTTTCGATTTACATATGTACATTTATCCGACGTTCTTACGGTGAAGGAAAACATCGTGATGCAACCTGCACATATCTGAGAAGAAATTCAATGATATGTGTGAAGTCAACCAACCCGCACTGGGCCAGCGTGGTTGACTATGGCCTAGTCACCCCTAACTTGGGGTAGGCTCCGAGCCCCTCGGTGGGGACGTATAGTGAGCTGATGATGATGATGATGATGATATAAATATCCTTTTTAGTTTATACCCTCCTATTTATATTAAAGGTGGGCAACAAATCTGCAATCTTTTAACCTAACGCAGTGGGCCTAGCACGGACATTTGTGACAATTACCTTCGTATCTTCATGAATTAAGTGAAATTTAGTATTGAGATTTATTGGTGTATTTTACGACCGATAGGAACGCTGCACATTTTATAATTCAACTATAGTTCAACTGTTCAAGTAAATGTGAACTGTACGATTTGAGCGTTTGAGTCTATTCAGACGGATTTCAACTATTTTTGTCAAATGGCCGCTTGTTCGTTTGTCACTTTATTATATACTTGCTTTTACCCGCGACTCCGTCCGCGCGGATTAAAAAATAGAAAACGGGGTCAAAATTATCCTATGTCCGTTTCCTGGTTCTAAGCTACCTGCCCACCAATTTTCAGTCAAATCGATTCCGCCGTTCTTGAGTTATAAATAGTGTAACTAACACAACTTTCTTTTATATATATAGATATATGTAAATAAATGAGATAAAGGTCCATTTAATACAGAGTCAGTTTATGTTATGTAAATCTTTATATGCTATTTATATATTTATTTATATATATTGGAATCATCCTTATAAATATGCCTAGGAAATGTATACATTGCCGCATCTTTATCATACAAAAAATTATAAATAGGTTATCACAACCTGTTAGCTATGTCAATAACCTTATCGTTCTGTTTAGGGTTGCCACCATATTGAATTTTCTCTCGATTTATTATTTCGATAGCTGTTACCCGCGACTTTGTTTACGTTGAATTAATAAAATCCACATTACGTGATAGCTGGCATTCCTCAACGGATTATCGCGGAATTTTCTGCCACGCACAGCCGCGTTATGATACAGCCTGTTCTTCCATTTCGAAACTAGAACATTTTTGGTTCAAGAATTGAGCTTATTTCTTTCTGAGAAGCCGGTAATGCATCTACCGTTTCTTTAGTGTTCCGGATGTCTATCAATGATCACCTCATTGTTTCTGCAACTCGTTTGCCATTATCTTGTAAAAAACTAAGCTGTATTGTTTTTGCTTTATTATTGTAAAAAAAAGTGATTTTTTCCTTATAAGTAAAACAAATAGATCATGTACATGAAATATGATATTTTTCTATATTACGTTCAGTTACAAATTTGTTAATTTATAGTTTTTTTTAAAGTTTACATCCCTAACCGCATATCATGTGTCCCAGTTTAAATGTTTCGTAGGATATGCTGGAATGTGATTTGTTTTTAAAAGAAGGAAGTGATTGAAATAATTGAACATCGAGATTTTTCAACGACGAAAAATATTTATCTAGTGATATAATAAAGCGTAAACAAACATTACATTGTAACGAAGAATCTGAGCAATCACGGAATATTTTTCAATAATTCATTTTGTAAATAAAAGCCCTTATACTTAAACGCTTTAGGCTATATATTTTCATGTCATTTAACTTAGGAGGTGAGTATATTGAAAAAAAAAATGTAACATAAAAGGGACAAAAACTGCAAGCCAATAGCAACTAAGATGGTAATGGTAATTCTCAGCCAATGGCGAAAGCCTTCGTTGTCATTTGAGCATTTGAATTTTGACATAATCGATTGAAAGTTTTACGCGATTTAAACAATAGAAGAAAGTTTTTCTGTGTAACAAAATTTCATGAAAATGACTTATTCACCTGCATAGAATACCATTAAGGTTTATTTTATTATTTATAACAATAAATCTCTTCATTAAAGCTGATTTTAGACAGACAAGGATATGGTGGGCATAAGTAAATTAGGATCACTCACTAGCCCCCTCCTCTAAATGTCAAAAAAGTACCACAAGGTTCTTTTCGTACTGTAGCTGTTTTATTTTTTATGCTATTTTCTACGCTCCTATAGATTTTATTTTGCGACTGAATTAACTGCGAAAGTAGCGCCCCTCAGCGGTACATATATTCTTGTTTCACTATATGTTCAGTTGGAAGTTTCGTTGTCAAAATAAAGAGAGTTTAAAGAGGCCACAAAACTGTATGTATGAATAAGATTTATATACCTGCATCTGTCAATTCGTCAAAGATTAGATAGACATAATATACTATCTGTGTCGAATTCTTTATCTGTGTCGATAACGCGAATTATGTGGATATAGTTTTTTTTTTAAATTTCGAATCAAAGAACTTGTCTATTACAATTATGTCTAAAAATATTGTGATAAAAACCTCATGTTTGATTTAATTTAATATTATTAACTTGATAAATTCACAACGGTTCAACACATCTTATTGACATTTGGCACAGATGTAGAACATTATCTCGAGTACCACAAGAGATATTTGTCACTCTACTTTTGCGCATACGAAGTCGGGGACAAAGGCTAGTATGAAAATAAATTGTCAAAGAATATGTAATTGGGTAGTATTTTTCTATAATAATTAGTATTGCTTTTCTACGCAGACGAAGTCATGGTATGGTAAACCTTATGGTTTAACCAGTGCCATTTTGACAGATGATTTGTTATTCCCAATTGATAAGATAGATTATTATCTAAAGAACCTAGAAAATTGATGTAAATATTAGACATATCTTCATTTTCTACATGTCTATATATTATAATATTATATTTCTTTTTTTTTAAATATGTAATGATTTATCTGTATTCTGTTCCTATTATAATCAATATGAAATGAATAAAAATATACCCTCATAGGTAACAAAAAAACGTCAAAGCGAGTCATTATTTCCTAACTAGCGGTCGCCCACGAATTCGTCAGAAATTAAAAAAAGTAGCTGGTAATATGCATGATACTTTCCCTTCAAAATTCCATCAAAATCGGACGAGATTTTCCGGAGATTAACCGAAACAAACACGGACACAAATATACAGACAGACAAAAATTTTAATAATACCTGTACGAATTATGATTTTTTTCACTCGAAATTACGTACAGACACTTCAATTTTATTAATATATCTAATATATAAAATTCTCGTGTCACAGTTTTCGTCACCGTACTCCTCCGAAACGGCTTGACCGATTCTCATGAAATTTTGTGAGCATTTTCAGTAGGTCTGAGAATCGGCCAACATCTATTTTTCATTTTTTTTTTAACTGCGCGCGGACGGAGTCGCGGGCGACAGCTAGTTTAGATATAGATGTATAGATGCCCACAGATAAGAAAAAGAGCTACGTCATGGGGAAATGCATAGATTAGTTAACGCAGACACGACACAATTGATATGTAAACAATACATGCGCTATAAACTTTTCATTAATTACTTTCAACGTTCTTCCCTGTCTAACTAGCTGTCGCCCGCGACTCCTTCCGCGCGGATATAAAAATAAACTTAATAAGTAGCCTATGTGTTCTTCCAGATTATGTATCATCTGTGCCAAGTTTCATCAAGATCCGTTCAGCCGCTACGGAGATACCTTCAAACAAACATCCATCCATCCATCAATTTAAACATTCGCATTTATAATATTAGTAAGAAGCATGATTGCCATGTTCATGTAATACTCGCTTCACCACTCCTACTATATCTGGCCAGGTCAGAGATTGTTATCGCGGATGATTTTATCACAAAATATGTAAAAACCAATATAGATATAGAAAATTACATAAAAGAAAAACTTGAGAGGTGTCAAGGGACACCCGGATGGAACGAAGTTCCTTTCGATTAATTAGTGAAGGAACCAATGTTTATTCTATGCATAAAAAACTTAAGTCTTCACAAGAAGTACATTTTATTTCTATGAATTTTCGTTATATATTGTCACGTCGTTGCCATGGTGATATAGCAAAAAGTGTCGTGACAACTTTTCGTAAGAATTTTTTCCGTCTAGCCCCCTTTCACAACGCGCGATAAGGAATTTCGTTCCAAAAATTACATTAAAAAATATGACAAAACAGCTACAATATAAGAACTTTTAACACTTATTTGACATTGACAGGGTGGCGCTACTGAGCTATCTTAATTTAGTTTGACTTATGCCTACCGGGTCAGATAACTTTGTCCGTCTGTATACTGTATCTGTTTTGTCCAATAAAAGAGAAAGGGATATATTACACACTCTATTCATGTATCAAATAATCATAAAGTGTATTGTAAAATAAATTTCCAATCCCCGTACCTAAACGTTAGACAATGGAAGTTATAACAAAGACGCGTCGGATAACAAGAGGACGTCTTTGACGTTGAAATATCTTACAGATATTGTATTGAATTTACTGGAAATTCACGTCTATATTAAATATCTAAAGAAAGCTGCTATATACGATGTAAATATATAATTTTAACTAGACGTTTACATAGGTGGATTACCAACGTTGAAGTAAATCATGCAACCTGTAAACATCTGCAAAGAAATTTAAAGATATTTGTGAAGTCAACCCATACTTGCCCACCGTGGTTGACTAAGGTTTAGCCACCTCTTCCTTGGGGTAGACTCAATTCCCTTGTTGGAGTTATGGGCTGACGACGGTTTACGTGAATTAAACGATGCGATATGAAATATTGTTAAAAAAGTTTGCCTCTTTCCCTTCTTTCTAATACACGTATCTTTTAATAAAATAACAATGTTTCTTGTTCAGCGTTTAACATGATATACCAAAATATTGAAGAACCTTTTTATAAAAGCAAATATAAGTTTGAGAAAGTTTGCTATGAGAATTTATGTAGGCGCTTGATATACATAAAATGAATTGTGTCAAGAACCGAAGTTATGAAGTATTTGAACCATCTTTATTTAGGTTAAAAGATTAGTTTTTATTTTAAATATTGTTTTAAACATATTTCTTTACTTTTACATTAATTATGGTCTTTATTGAGGTTATATAAATTCAGTACAACCAAAATAATGCATATTTATTAAAACACACTAGATCGTAGACATTTTAATCAAGTTTAACATTGTTATAAATTTAGAATGTCGGCTCTGGTTAACATTTTAATCTGTGACAAAAGGGGCGTGTAGGGGTCCTGTGTAAGCGACCCGAATTCATTGTGGGATTTCGTCCGTTATCTATATACTGCGACAAAGTTATCTGGCATGGTGAGAGGCGCTGTCATCTGTTCTGTGGACCTAGCACGAATATTACGACAATAATCGTCTTATCATCTACAAAATTTGTATTAACATTTGTGGAACGCCCCTATCGGGAGTTAAGTACATTAAAAATCATACCAATTTCGACATATTTGACGATGAAGATACGAAGGCGATTGTTGTAAATTTTCTTGCTGAACCCACTATTAGAAAATGTGGAAACTACATATCGACGCTGGAAAGCATAAACGCTGTAACCCTTGAAATCGCGAATATATTTTTCACACGTTAATAATTTCAACCATTATCAAACGGTAATGATTTTATTATAGGTTAGCACAAACTACACAACATTGCTAAATACCGCATGCTTGTAGACGTATCAGCTCACGAGTTATCATTTTTTACCTCTCCTGTAAAGTTCATACTTTCGGGGTTACAGCGTTTACGCTTTCCAGCGTCGATATAGACCGATCTGATCTGACCCGGTACAATTCAAACTACCTCAGCCTCCTTGTCAACGTCAAAAAAATGTCACAAGATCTTTTTCATACTGTAGCTGTTTGTCTTGTTTTTTTTTCTTTTTATTCCATTTTCTATACCCTTGTAAGTTTTACAAATTTTGTGACAGAACTAACCGTGTTACTCACCAAGATATCTTTGTTTGTAGACATAGAAAATTACATACAAGACAAGACAAGACCTCTTTCCCTTCCCACCCTTTTCTTATAAGGAAAGGATGGGAAGGAGAAGTTTATTTGGCGGAAGATGGTACGTATAGGAAGGAGAAATATCCTCTTTCTGTGCGTCCCCTTCTCCGTTGATTAAATGTAGGCAACGCGTCTGAAATTTCCAAAAAACACCTCACGTAATTTATGAACGCCCCCTTAGCAAGATGCATATCGTCCCTTAGCTAAAAACACCGCATACGTCATTTTTTATCAACTGTACAGGAGACAAAAAAAATTGCCTATTAAAAAAAATCGGTGGATTTTTTTAGTAATTTCTTAATAAAAACGCTATTTAGCGGTTAAGAAATAATTATTTCTTTAGTTTTTGTCGATTTACTTTATTTTAACTGTGTTACTATATTTCTTTACCTTTCAATTATCTTGTGAGCAATGGTTAGACGCGGAATTAGCAGCTCCAGCTAATGGCATAAAAATTTGAAAACCACCAATTTTCGACTTGAGCGATGTTGTAAGCTAAGGGACTTAATGCTTTTGGTGCATTTTTGTTTAAAGAAAAATCATTATTATAACAAATTCATATGTCGATATTAATCAATGTGGATTTATGTAGGTTACCATTACCGCTTTGTAAATAGTGCACTTTGTTTACCATTGTACAAAAAAAGCAATGTATACTGTACTGCCGTATTTTCTCTCTAGCCAGAGCATTACTGCGGCGTTCTGTATAAGGCCCCACTGACCTATTTCTCCCTTACGCAGTGTGACGTCATCACAGCATTGCGCTACCGCGTGTCCGCAATGTATTAAAGTGAAGTCGACTCTATACTGCACGTTTTAAAGTCGAAAATCGATACAAACGACTTCCGGATAAAGAGTGTCAGAGAAATATAAACTTTATGAAAATGCGATAAGGTTAAGTTTGCTGTATATTCGTATTTCAACCTTTTAAATTTGTTCCAATACAATACAGGTGGGCGTCGTATATTTTTCCCTCTTTCATAACTTTTTAAAGGTTAGGGCGGTTTAGTAAGGACTTTTTTTGCGGAGTATGCACGAAAAGGTTTTCTTTAATTTAGTGTGCTAGTAATTTTAAATAAAAAAGTACCACGAAAACAATTCACGCCTATACTTCAGAGGGACTAGCAGAGAAAGACCTTACTTGGCGTGGTCTTGACACATGACTTGTCTCAAACGTGGTCAACGAACATGCGGCCACATTAATTCGCCAAAATGGCAAAACAGACGCACAGAAAGAGTATGTTTCCCTTCGCCCGTCAAGTCTACTTCCCAAAGGAAAGCAATGGTACTTGTCCACTGGACGCCTGTCTTTTGTGTGGTCGTGGTATTCTTGCTGGCGTCTACCATTGTTAAAAGACTGTGTCGGAGTAATAATTTTTTTTTTGTTCCAGGAGAGAGGAGGATTAGACAATATGAGATCACTGGAGCATTATCTCACAGACATCATGAGAGCGGACACGTCCGACCACATGAAAGGTAAGTCAATAAATGAATATAAGTGAAGTTAGTTGCAGATTTAAAGATTGCGGATATATTATCTCTTTGTCGCACCTTTGAATGCGTGTATGTAAGTCTCGCCCGCTGAATGTCAAATGCAAAGGCTTTGAGCAGCAGAGTAAATAAACATTTATAGACATTTTACGTGAATATATTATACTAGCTTTTACCCGCGACTCCGTCCGCGCGGAATAAAAAAAAAATAAAAAAACGGGGTAAAAATTATCCTATGTCCGTTTCCTAGTTCTAAGCTACCTGCCCACCAATTTTCAGTCAAATCGATTCAGCCGTTCTTGAGTTATAAACAGTGTAACTAACACGACTTTCTTTTATATGTTTAAGATGGATGGTTGGATGTTTGTTTGAATGTATCTCCAGAACGACTCAATGGATCTTGATGAAATTTGTCACATACGTAGAGTACGTCGTAGAGTAGAGAGTCGAGAGAGTCGTAGAGTAGAGAGTACGTCTGGAAGAACACATCTACTAATATTTTTTTTATTAATTCCGCGCGGACGAAGTCGCGGGCGATAGTTAGTTATATCATATATCTGCCAATATGTAACCTCAACTATATTATGCTAAGTAGGAAGTCACGGAGTATTACGCTTGTTTGTCTGTCCGTTAGTTTGTATGGTAACTAGTGTATATTCTGATTTTTCATTCATAGAGTTTTGGTTTTTGGAACGAAGTTCCTTATCGCGCGTTGTGAAAGGGGGCTAGACGGAAAAAATTCTTACGAAAAGTTGTCACGACACTTTTTGCTATATCACCATGGCAACGTCGTGGCAATATATAACGAAAATTCATAGAAATAAAATGTACTTCTTGTGAAGACTTAAGTTTTTTATGCATAGAATAAACACTGGTTCCTTCACTAATTAATTGAAAGGAACTTCGTTCCATCCGGGTGTCCCAACACACCTCTCAAGTTTTTTGTTTTTTAATCTTACTATATCTACTATATCTTACTTATTATTATTATATACTAGCTGTCGCTCGTGACTCCGTCCGCACGCAGGAATAAAAACTTAATAGCGGTATGAATTTTTTCTCGCCTTTTAAACCTTCCTCCACGAACATTTCAAGACTAAGATAAGGTAAATCCGTTCAGCCGTTCTCGAGTTTTAGTGAGACTAACGAACAGCAATTCATTTTTATATATATGTAGTATATATAATATAATATAATAATAATAGATAGATGTATGTATATAGTATGGATGTAGAGATGGATTTTTTAAAGGGTTTCTCCGGAACTACATGGATCTTGATGAAAGGTATAGATGTAGAACATAGTCTGGAACAACACGTTGGTTACTTATGATCCCGAAAATATATATGGTTCTCGTGGGATTAGTTTGGTTGATATATTTATTTGATAACTCCGCAACGTTTCGGTATATCTCATTGAAATTTGGCACAGATATATAACATAAACTCGCATATCACAGGAGATAGTTTTCACACGTTTTTTTTAATTCAATTTCAAAAGCTATATTATGATAAAGTTTCTAGTAATATTATGTCATAAATAGAAGAATTCACGTAAAATATAATCAATAACTTTAATTAAAATCCATACAATTGATAATATTGCTAAATCTGTATGCATTATAAAAAAACTTGAGAGGTGTGTTGGGACACCCGGATGGAAGGAAGTTCCTTTCGATTAATTAGTGAAGGAACCAATGTTTATTCTATGAATAAAAAACTTAAGTCTTCACAAGAAGTACATTTTATTTCTATGAATTTTCGTTATATATTGTCACGTCGTTGCCATGGTGATATAGCAAAAAGTGTCGTGACAACTTTTCGTAAGAAATTTTTCCGTCTAGCCCCCTTTCACAACGCGCGATAAGGAACTTCGTTCCAATCGTTCCAATAATGTTTAGGAAATTTCTATTTTTTTGCACATTGTCTGATGAAAAAATATTATTTGTTATTTATTTCGCCGAAAAAGTGAAGTGACCGCTGCATATAGACACCTGCAATTGCAGATGAGTCGCCTACCTTTAAACAACGGAAGTGGGGACGCAGAGAAACAGGATATTTCCCCTTCCTATTCGTCCCGACCTTCACCAAGTCCACACCCTCTTCCAATCGTTTTAAGAAAAGGATTGGAAGTGAAAGAGGACTAAAATTAGGCCTCTGGCACACACACTCATCAGACTTTAAGCGAAATTGCTTCCACTTGACGCTTGTCTTCTGTGTGGTCGTGGTATTTCACCTGTCGACCCAGCACCTAACAAATATTTTTATAGCGGGATGTACCGTTAGATTTTACGGTAGTGTAAAAAGTATTTTAAGTTATTGAGAAACATTTTCGACCGTGCAGAGTACACTGGATTGCAACATACAGTGACAACTTCTCTGTCGCGATGTACACTACGTTGCAAAACTAGATGTCGATATAAAGTCACTAAATGTGACGACAATCAAATTAAACTAATATTAAAATATTTTTTATGTCATCACAAAAAAAATCAAAAATGTTTTTGTGGTTTAAATATTTTAATTTACTTTCATTTAAGTTGCTAGTAATTATTTTGATTCTTATTGATGTGGTTTACATATTTAATTCTGGTACACTTCTGTACACACTCAGGTCGATTACGGGTATTCGTTAAATCGTCTTTTTTGTATAGTAATCTGTTCGATTATACTTCATTAACTAATTAAGTATTTCCTGACATTCCATTCAAACATTGAATTCGTGTTATAGCAAACAAAACCATATAAGTAAATTCTTTATAAATTACTAGCTTTCACCTGCGACTTCGTCTGCGCGGAATTAAAAAAAAAAACTTAATAAGTAGCCTATATGTTCCTTAATCCTTAAGATAGTAAGTTGTTTTGGAGAAATGTAACAACAAACATCCTTTCATCCATACATTCATCGAAACTTTCGCTTTTTTGATGATACTGGCTTATTAGTTGAATTAGGAAGAAATAAGTTAGGGATGTTTTATAGTTAGAAATTCTTTCGACCATTATCAAAATTTTTTGATATATTTTTCGATACTTTAGGAATATAATTATTACTTGATATTTACCCTCCAATATTTCCATGATCTACAATTTTCAAACTACGCTCGGTCACTTCCAATATCTATATAAGTGTAGTGCGCTTACGCAACTTATTGTGACCCAGCCTTTTGTCCGTAGGCCTTGGACAGGTTGTTAGCGGCTCTGTTTCTCTGTCACATTATATATGCATATTCATGTACTTGTGATAATACTAGACTAAGTACCTGATAGACAAATGGGTATAGTTTTTTACGAGTATAGACTAACAAGAAGGAAGACTAACATGATAAATGGAAGGGTATATCAGTAGGGGGATCTAGGAAGGTGAGGTAAGATTAGGTGACACATTATTAGGACTGAAATGTCGAATAATCTATCTGGTGAACAAGAAAATGGTTCACCACATAGAGTGGGATTAGTACAGAGTAAAGATAGACCGCCAAAGTTATCCGAGCCGGTGATAAATGTGTAAAACCTAAACAAGGCATAAGAAGACAGTTTCGGTCCGACAAGGATCTTGTAACACTTTTTTGATACTGTCTTATTATAATATACTAGCTTTTACCCGCAACTCCGTCCGCGTGGAATAAAAAATAGAAAACGGGGTAAAAATTATCCTATGTCCGTTTCCTGGTTCTAAGCTACCTCCCCATCAATTTTCAGCTAAACCAGTTCGACCGATCTTGAGTTATAAATAGTGTAACTAACACGACTTTCTTTTATATATATAGACTAGCTTTTACCGGCAACTCCGTCCGCGTGGAATAAAAAATAGAAAACGGGGTAAAAATTATCCTATGTCCTTTTCCTGGTTCTAAGCTACCTGCCCACCAATTTTCAGTCAAATCGATTCAGCCGTTCTTGAGTTATAAATAGTGTAACTAACACGACTTTCTTTTATATATATAGATTGGGAATAGTGTTTTGTTGTTTTTTACAATAACAGTCAATAGCTCGAAGGAAAAAGAGTTAAATTTTTAATGCCGTTTGATTGAAGTCGCGGACGACTGCTAGTGAATTGTATGTATGAAGTTTATAAAATGCTACCCAATCTTTAGTAAAGCATAGTAGATAATTAAAGATTTATTATCCTAATAAATATAATTTAAAATAACAAAACGCATCTTTACACGTCTGACATTTTCAGTTTGGCGCGCGGCGTGTGCCACAGGTTATAAATAACTCGGAGCATAGACTAAAATTGTCTCTAAATAGATCTCGCCTCGTGACTGCAATTATGATGACAACGAATTTCTTGATTTAAGGATAATTGGAGAACGAAATTATAGGATTTATCATCTTACTGTGAAATTAACCTTACTCTTACAAGAGTAGAATTTTGTACTAAATATTGGGAAGGGGTAATGAATTTGGCCGGGAAGAAGGCGTAGAGGAATTGGATATAACCTCTTTTGTATGTACCCTCCTCTGACTTTTGATGAAAGAATACGCACTTCGCTGTCACTTTACTATCACGATACCACAGATAATAGATTACTCTACTGGTATTTTAGGCGATATCAAACAATCGCCAGCTTATTTATCAACTTCTGGTTGGTTATAACAGATTTATATTCTTTGCAACTAGTATTAGTTGTCTTTGCTAGTAGTATAAATTATGCAAGAAATAGTTTTTTTTTAAAATAGTAAACTGCTATACTTGAAATGCTTTTAGCATAGAACTGAGCGGTTACTTTTTCTAGTTGTAAAACGTATTTACATACTAATCTTAAAAGGAAATGTCCCAATTAGTAGTCATTTATGGACCCCAAACCGCGCAACTGCTCGGAAAATGAGTGGCGGCCATTTTGTATATGCTTACCTTTTTTATGAAGATAAAACTCGTGCGGGTCGTTTTCAATTTAGTCGCATTACAATAGTAAATATGCTGATAGTTTTAGAAGGCGATACCATTTTGTTAGTGTTTTTAAATACGATACTATGCATATTTAATCTACGGCAATAGATTTTTGCTACAAATAATTTTAAAAAACCTTTTTACGTACCCATTAAGTAATTATTCGTTCGTTGCGTAAAGCAAAAGGAATGGAACAAGTTGCCGGTATCAATGTTTCCATCCAAGTATGGCACTTACAGCTCGCACCATCTTTTGAACATATCACTTATCAGGTGCGTTCGTTGTGAATTTCCTGTATAAGATTGATCTTGCGATTTTGTTGTCATCTAAGTGCACGAATGGGCCGGGTCGACCGGAGTAGTACCACGACCACACAGAAGACAGACGTGAAGTCGAAGACATTCCGCGTACAGTTTGATGAGTGTGGGTGCCGGAGGCCTAACTTTAGTCCACGTTTCTTTCCCACTCGTTTCTTATAAGGAAAGGATGGGAAGGGGAAGTGGATTTGATGGGGAACGCATAGCAAAAGGATATAACCTATTTCGATGCGTTCCCTTCTCTGTCGATTAAAGTTAGGCAACGCATCTGCAATTGCGGATGTCTATGGGCAGTGATCGCTTCGCTTTTTTCGGGGTTTTCAGGTGACCGTTTGCTCGCTTGCCACATTATGATTTAAAAAATCTGTAGTTAAGTTAATAACTTTTTAATTTGTATAATGCAGACCACATTAGGTATTAACTGTACATAACTGGCAGACATTTTGGATTTCGTAGCATACATATGTGACCTTGAATATAACATCCAAACTAATTAAATTCGAAAATAATGATTTTAAAAATATCTTATAAAATATCTATTGTGTTAAAGAACGACATAAGATATGACAGTTGATAGAGATGTTTAAAAGAGCAATGTGCTGATATTAGACATGGAAAGGGGCAGACTGATCTATTGTGTAAAAGTAGGAGAATTAAATGGAAAATAAATAAGAAAAATTAATACGTTTTAAAATAAACAGGAATTATAAATAAATCTTATGTGTTCTTCCATACTACGTTTTACATCTATACCAAATTACATCGAGATCCGTTCAACCGTGGTGATACCTTGTATCAAACATCCATCCATCTAAACATTAGCATTTATAATACTAGTAAGAAAAACTCTTACTTAGGTTGTAAAAATATAACCCAAATAACAATGTCAAAATGTCAACATATGTACATTTTAATTTAGTCGGGTAATAGATAAACATCGTTACGTAGAGCGAGTATCCGTACTGGCGAGCAGTAGAGTTTGCGCGTCGAAGAAGGTCGTGCGTCTATCGATCGGACGAAAACTGGGCCTTTACGGTTTTTATTATAACAGATTAAAAATAATATATATAGTGCGTAGAAATAGTGAACGAATGGAAATAAAATAGTGGAAAATCGGTTTGTTTTTAAAGTGAATCATTTATTAGAATTATTAGTTTCGTTTTATTGTGGTTTGTGAGATCGTTAATTTTATTATGTTTACACCTGTTGATTATTAAGAGGTAGGCAGTGTTACAAGATAGCTTAAGAATCGTAGGTAATTTTAGTAAAATCGTTCAGGTTATTTTTTAAATTTTAATCGTATGTTAATCATTAAAATTTACAGTTTTAAATTCTGAATAAATCTTACTAATAATATGAATGCGAAAGTTTTAATAGATGGATGTTTGTTAGAAGGTATCTTTGGAACGGCTCAACGAATCTTGATGAATGACATATATGTAGTCTGGAGGAACACACAGCCTATTTATTTATTAAAGTAAAGGCAAAATCTAGTACCATATAATATTAAAGTTGCATGTAACAAGGGGAAGTACTTAACCTTCAATCATGACAATGAAATATTGTAAAATAGTTATTTATTAAAATTACTAAACCTTGAAAACCGTCTGACCTCTTTTTTGTTCCATATTCATGAGAGAATAATTTATTATCTATGCATCTTTTAATTAGCTCCAAGTGCAATGGATTTTCGAAATAATGAATATGAAGGATATACTAATTGAAAGAGGAGGTGACGCATAGGAAGAGGGAAATATCTTTCTGTGCGTCCCCTCCTCCGTTGATTAAAGGTAGGCAACGAATCTGCAATTGCGTATGTGTATGGGAGAATTTAGGCGGCCGATTGGTCGCCATCTCATATAAAAAATCTCATATTAATTTTACTTATAAATGCGATGTTTGGATGGATGTTTGTTTGAAGGTATCTCCAGAACGGCTCAACGGATCTCTATGAAATATGGCATAGATGTAGATCATAGTATGGAAGAACACATAGACTATTTATTATGTTTTTAATTCTGCGCGGACGGAGCCGCGGGCGACAGCTAATATTGACATAATTACGAAGGCGATTGTCACAAATATTCGTGTTATGTCCACAGATAAGTCGGTACTTTTATTTTGGCGGTTAAAAAGTGACATTTGTTTTTTTTTTAATAATTTTCCACGTTCGGATACACGTTTGAAATGTTATAATATGCATGTTGATCGTCCGCTTTACGTCCTCGCTTATAAATGTAATTAATACCTGGGTAGTGTCAGGGATATTCGTAATGTTGTAATTTTATACTACTAAGAAGGTGAATCTCGATTTGTACTAGTTTGGATATTTACATCGACTTTAAAGAAGAGATATAAAAACATTTTAATTATTAATTATTTATTTTATTAACAGCAAATTATTTCTGCTTATGTTATTTTTTTACTGCAAAATATATAACCTGTGTGGTATATCGCGTAAGTTCTTCTTGGTTATACTTGAAACATCTTTTGTAGGGTCGTAATACTTCTGCGGTCGAGTTGGTCCATTCATACTGCGTTACCCCTACTAATTCTTCTCGAACAAAAGTAATTTTCTTGTATAACATAGAATATAAGATCTGTCTTTACATCAGTATTATATTAATAATATACATATTAATCAAATTGGAGTTCTTTATTATAAAATTGAATAAATTGTTTTTTTTTTTAAATTTCGCGTCTATCTGTCAGCAACTGCTACACCGATTTTGACCGGACTTAGACTGGAAGATAGCTGATGCACGCGTTCATATTATACGCTACTTTTTTTAATCATGCTCGAACGAAGTCTCAGGCGACCACTAGTAGAACTTTTATTAATACAGCTGTCGCCCCCGACTTCATCCGCGTGTGATTAAAAATACAGAGTTAATCTATCTGCTATTTCAGTCTATTATCTACTTATATATGTTAGAACAAGAAAAAAACTATCCCATAAGAACTAAAACCTAAACGGGACAAAAAGTCTAAATACTGTACCAGAGTGTTACCTATCTCTTTCAATTTTATCCAAAACCAACTTTCACATTTTTTATATACTTGCAGTTGACCGCGACTTCGAACACGTGGATTTAAAAAAAAAATCAATTAGCCTACCTGTTCTTCCAGACTACGTTCTACATCTATGCCAAATTTCATCAAGATCCATGCAGCCGTTTTGGAGATATCTTCTAACAAATAGCCATCCATCTAAACATTCGCATTTATAATATTAGTAAAATGTTAATGACATTAGTGAGATTACACGTATGCTATTTTAAAATATTCAAATATCAACATATATCAATTTAGGAGTACCAGTTGACATTTTTTCTCTAGTTCACCTCAACCCGATAATATTTAAGCATGTTTTTTTAATCATACAAATACTTTTTACAACCACCTCGCTCTATATGTCAAGGAAACTTATCTATTAAAATTGTGCAATATTGTTTATTTATATAAAAAAAAATAGCTGTCACCCACGACTCCGTCCGCACGGAATTAAATAAAAACGTAATAAATCTATGTGGTCTGTCAGATTATGTTCTACATCTGTGCCAAATTTCATCAAGATCTGTTGAGTCGTTCCGGAAATATCTTAAAACAAACATCCATCTAAACATTCACATTTATAATATTAGTAAGATAGTACGAAGTATAATTATAAAGAGGAAAGATGTTTGTTTGTTTGTATTTAATACGCCCAGAAACTAATCAACAGATTTGAAGAATTCTTTCACTGTTGTGAAGTTACACTATCACCGGGTGTAGCGTTGCCAGGCGTCCAGATAAAGCCGGACATAGGTCGGACTACCCACTAAACCCCGCGGTGTTCTCCTTCGCCTGACTGGGCCGTGGCATCTACGTTAGTTTATCCACGACCCGGCTAGGGGAGCCCCTTGTTAGGGGCCGCCTGGAGACGGGCATAGGTAGGCTTTTTGATTGCGTGTCCGGCCAAAATAAACGGTTTTCCGGCTTTTGTTAGGCTTTTTACATGTCCCAAACGAGAGTGTACCTATTAATACTGAGACAAAATCCTAAATAATATTGGGTGTTCAACCTTTCTACCCAAATGTCCGTTCAAACTGCTGGTCTGTCCGGCTAGTAGGTTTGATCTGGCAACCCTAACCGGGTGACATATCCTATATTTATTGGTAGATTTTTTTAATTCCCCGCGTATGAAGTATGTTAGTATATGACGATCTTATTTAGACTGTATTTTAGTACCGTGTTATGTTTGAATTTTATTAGCTCTGACAATTTGCTTGCTTTTGAAAGAAAGAAAGAAAGACTTTTATGACTGTGGCTTGTTATTAATTGAAAAGATAAATTATACGTAAATAGATTGATCGTTGGTTTCTGAAATTAAAATCTCTTTTTAATACATATCTTCATCCTTCTCATTATATTTAAGAAAACAGAGATATGTTTTAAATTCATTTTAAACAAAATTCATACCAAAATTGTGATCGTTTATTGTTGTCCTTTTAATTTATTGTTTGCGGCCAGTTTCTAATACAACAGCTGATTTGTAAGTTAGTTAGTAAGAATGTTTCGGTAGATGAAATGCAGGAGCATAAACGAAACATGTTTCCATAAACGTAATACCAACAAATGCGTAACAATACGTATCTAACCTTGAAATGTTACCGTTGCTAAATCAATAGTGATGCGCCTATTGTCGATAGAATGTTCTAGTAAAATGTGGAACGTCAAATTCTAAACATGGCGGCCATTAATATATTTCATTCTTACAATTATTTTGTTACAATTCTGACATAAAATGATATGATAAGAGTGTGTATAATCTTTACCTATATTAATATTATAAACAGGAAAGTTTTGTATTTTTGTATATAACAAATAACCTCGTAACTCGTAAACATAAAAATCGGCAACGCATCTCTGGTTCCTCTGGTGTTGCAGATTTCTATGGTCGTTGGATCAATTAATATTAAGCTATCAGCTACTTTTGTCCCATTCTATAAAAAAAAAACTTGAGAGGTGTGTTGGGACACCCGGATGGAACGAAGTTCCTTTCAATTAATTAGTGAAGGCACCAATGTTTATTCTATGAATAAAAAACTTAAGTCTTCACAAGAAGTACATTTTATTTCTATGAATTTTCGTTATATATTGTCAAGTCGTTGCCATGGTGATATAGCAAAAAGTGTCGTGACAACTTTTCGTAAGAATTTTTCCCGTCTAGCCCCCTTTCACAACGCGCGATAAGGAACTTCGTTCTAAAAAATTCTTTAGCCATAAGGAAGCTACATTAGTAACGTCAAAAATACGTTTTTTATTGGTAATATATTGCAATTAACGATTTTTTTTTATTGAAATTAATAGCTTGTCTATGATAAAAATACCAAGGCTTCGGATTGGAAAAATATATTGTAATGAATACCATATAATAAATGTAATCTTTCAAAACATGTTATTCGCTATTCCAAAAGTTAATAAAAAATATGTTTCTTATCTTTCCATATCAATCATCTCTTGTTATCTTCATCTTACATTCTTTAACAATGTCTATGGTTATACAACTAAGGGAACTAAAATTTCAAAACTAATAATTTGTTGGTTTATGAAAATCCATGCTAGAAAACGTTATCAAAGTTGGGACTTGATAGGGTTATTCTTAATAAATCTTCGCGAATTTAGCTATTAATAGTGTGTAATATAGAAAAAAATAAGTAAAAAATCATCAATCTGTCACAATCAAGAAAAAGTTGACAGTTTATTGAATTACTGGCTTTTGCCCGCGATTTCGTTCTCGGGAAAAAAAACTTAATAACCTATGTGTTCTTCTAGATCTAGACTATGTTCTTCGTCTGTGACAAACTTCAGCGCGATCCGTTTAACTGTTCTTGATATACCGTCTAACAAACATCCATTTAGTGAACCGTTTTGCGTCTTTTTTTACAACAAAAAAAACTTGTGACGTTTCATCAACAAGAAACTTACGGCAATGACAACAAAAATAACTTAAGATTATAATTATTGGTCAATTAAACAAATAAGAAATTAGATTCAATGTGGATGACAAAAATAGAGGAGACCGAAGTAATATGTTTTGTGTAAAAGAAAGAAAGGAAAAGGACGGCGACGATGTGATTACATCTTACTAATATCATAAATACGAATGTTTAGATGGATGTTTGTTTGAAGGTATCTCCGGAACGGCTCAACAGATCTTGAAGAAATTTGGCACAAATGTATGACATAGTCTGGAAGAACACATTGGCTACATACTAGGTTTTTTTTAAATCCGACGACAGCTACTTAAAAATAGAGCAACCATATACGAATCGCTGAAGGTAGCTAGAGCTTATAACCATCTTTAACATATTTCTCTTATGGTTCTTCTTAAAAATATTCAACATCTAGTTAGGTCGTAATTACGTATAATCAAACAATACAAATATACTCTGACAATGCAGGTCAACTTGTTGGGCAATGTAAGGTTCAAATGATACAGATTCAGCCTTGCGCCGACCCTTGCGACATACCTTACGTAACTCTAGTGACGTGCTAATCGATAAGATAATGTATATCGATGTTTTTAGCTACATTTGTCATAATACTTATTATTTAACGTATGTGAAAGTCTTTTTAAATACATATATTTGTAACTATGAGCTTACTACGATAAGCGTCGGTGGTTGAAAGGTTAAGCACTTGACTTGCAAGTCCTGGGTTCGAATCCCGCCATGTACTAATATGTTTTTTTGATTTACATATGTATATTTATCCGACGTTCTTACATTGAAGGAAAACATCGTGATGCAACCTGCACATATTTGAAAAAAGTCATCCTGCACTGAGCCGCCAGCATGGTTGACTATGGCCTAGTCGCCCCTAACTTAGGGTAGGCTCAGTGCCCCTCAGTGAGGACGTGTAGAGAACTGATGGTGATAATTGTTTCGCTAAACTAGCATTAGACATTTGTGAGTGGCTAAAATATTTAGTTGATGGAACTCTACAAAAATATATTTTCCTTTAAATATAAAGGTAATCAAACAATTTTGTATTAGTTCTGTGGCATTGTAAACACATTGTTTTTTTTTATATAAATAAAGACTTTTAACAGATTCTAGGTGTTAGCTTCTAAATTACGATTGTGTATCATGAAGTATTGCTTAGAAATGTACTTATATGTTTAATGCAAATGAATTGCACGCACAAACTCATTACGAAACAATGAATAATTGTTACTGAAGCAATATAATTTTGCATTGATTAATATTTAAATTAATATTCCACTGAGAAGAGTTTTTTATGTTTGTAAATAAATTGAAAAAGTACTTAACCAATTTAAAATCTCTCACAATCAGAATACTAAATTATCCCTGAGTAAAATGGGCACATATTGTAACTCCATAAATTATAATGGATGGATGGATGTATGTTACCATGTAACTCTAGAACGGCTGAACGGATAGTTGAAAGGAACAGAAATACCTATAGATTACAGTCTGGAAAAATATATCGGTTCATGATTTGTTTAATCCTAAGCGGAAGAAGTCACAGGAAACATCTAGTGATCTAATATAATATATAAAATTCTCGTGTCACAGTTTTCGTTGCCATACTCCTCCGAAACGGCTTGACCGATTCTCATGAAATTTTGTGAGCATATTCAGTAGGTCTGAGAATCGGCCAACATCTATTTTTCATAACCCCCCCCCCATTTAGTTTTTTTTTTAACTGCGCGCGGACGGAGTCGCGGGCGACAGCTAGCATATATATATAACTAAAAGAACTGATTCGAATCGATATAACTCCGAATAAGTTATTTATCAGCCAAATGTTCGCAGCTATATGTTCTCGATTCGCCAAGGTCGCGGTTAATTAATGCATTGTGTACACAATGATGCTACGTGACAGACGCGCGCTAGGGATGCGCAACAAGTCGATATCGATAGATGAAAATAACGCCACGAACACCGTCAACTTTTGCGGTGTGTTAAAAATAAGTGATGACGACATTTCGAAGAAATGGATGTAGTTCTTATTGACAGTTATACGTGTATTATTTTAACTGAAATATTTCAAATAAATTTTAGAATAAAACGCATATATTGAGTTAGTAAAACAGTGTTCATGTTCCATATTCCACTTCTTTGCAAATAAATGAACTGTTACTATTTTGCAATTCAGTGGAATTCGGCCAGAGGTCAATTAAATTAGCAACTAATCTATCGATATTTACTTATCACGCACATCACTACGACCCTGAAATGTTACAATTGTTCGCGCAAATTGAGCAAGTATCGGTGAAAGGGTCACCTTTATACATATAATTTTATGTAACTTCTATAGACGCAGTATTCTACTCCAATGGCAGACCTAAATCTAGTAAAGAAATATTAGTAAACTGGATGTCGTCCGAGACTCCGGCCTTGAGGAATTAAAAAAAAACTTAATAAGTAGCCTACGTGTTCTTCAAGACTATTTTCTACACATGTGCCAAATTTCATCAAGATCCATTGAGCCGTTCCGGAGATACCTTTTTCTTCTTCCGGAGATACAAAGAAACATCCATCTAAACATTCGCATCTTATATATATAAAAGAAAGTGGTGTTAGTTACACTATTTATAACTCAAGAACGGCTGAATCGATTTGACTGAAAATTGGTGGGCAGGTAGCTTAGAACCAGGAAACGGACATAGGATAATTTTTACCCCGTATTCTATTTTTTTATTCCGCGCGGACGGAGTCGCGGGTAAAAGTTAGTTTATAATATTAGTAAGTTTTGCTAAAGAACGAGGCTATCATATTTTATAAAAACTAGATAGTTTTAAATTTAGTTTTTTAATATTTCCTTTTTCTTTGATATTTGTAGAGATTATACACAAAGATAAAACATATTTTTAGATAAGTAAAGATGATAAATAACGTGAGATTTTTGAAAATAACTCACGTATTTTTAAATCTGTGATTTTTTTCTTTATAAATGTTTTTTTGTTGTTACTTGCAAGTTATGTTTTTCCACTGTTTTATTTCTATATGTTAATTTCAGACGTGTTTGTGTATGTGATCAGTGTTATATGTGAAACATATAGTGTATTATGATTAACGAAAGAATGGTCACAAGTATGCCGTTTTATGGTAAGTTTTTTTTTACAATTCAAAGATATTTCTGACATAAAGATTAGTCCAACAAAGACATCTGACGCGTTGGATATAAGTCATACTTTTAACAGTGGTAGATCCCGCAACAACAATATTTATTGTGTGCACGAATTGGCCGGGTCGACCTGTGCCACGACCACACAGAACACAGGCGTGAGAGGAAGCAATTCTGCGTGCAGTCTGATGAGTGTGGTACCGGAGGCCTAACCTTAGTCCTCTTTCCCTTCCCACCCTTTTCTTATTAGGAAAGGATGGGAAGAGGAAGTGGATTTGGCGGAAGAGAGGACGCATAGGAAGGAGAAATATCCTCTTTCTGTGCGTCCTCTTCTCCGTTAATTAAAGGTAGGCAACGCATCTGCATTAGCGGATGTCTTTGGGCAACGGTCGCCTCGCTATTGCGGCGAATCCAGGTGGCCGTTTGCTCGTTTGCTACCTTATGATATAAAAAAAAAATACTAAGTTATGATAGCTCATTAACGCCGTCTATTAATGTCAATACAGTATCCTTGTCGTATTGTACCTGTCTTGTCATGTCAGATTTAAGGTTACCGGGCAAGACAAATTTGTCGCACTATATTATGGAACCCTAATTGACAAAGTGACCAACTGTAACGGCAACACGGTTTCTTTGAATCTGTTTGCTTCTACAGCAATCATTTCATCATTATTTTCCTGCTTTTATCAGTTTTCTTCCATCAGATCGACCTATAAACACAATTTCATATGAAGGTTAAATATCCTCTTTCTATGTGTCTCTACCTCCGTCGTTTAAAGGCAGGAAAAGCATAGGTAAAGCAGCTATTTTCTCGATTGAGGGGGCCGCTTGCTCTTTAGCCACATTATGATAAAAAAATAAGCAAATAATTTTTAATTTACTAGTCCTTGATCATTTGTGCCATTTTAAAAAATCCTCGAGATGCATTTCAACGGATACAAAAATTTCGGCCGGGTCGTTATAAAACATAACAGGTCAGCACAACTTACTGCAACTGGGTCATCCAGGGCTTGATAACCTACATACAGCGTTACCATGGCGACGGCGGCCATGTTGCGTTGTCACGGCAACCGCGCATGCGCGTGACAGCTGTCAGACAAGGCGTGGTGCGATCGACGTTTTCTTTTGACTTTACTCTTTTGATTTTTTTTATTGCAGAGTTTGCAAACTGGGATGACTTTAATTGCATTAAAACACGTTTATTGTTTTTATTTTGCAGACATTGGTAGATGTGATATTTTGACCAAATTAAACTTTTTACATGTGTGTATATTTTGGTTAGTATTCTTGTACAGTCGGCGCCGCTTGTGGTATTCCATTGTCAAAGTTATAGTCCTAACTATATAGATGTTTGACATCTAAACGAGAGTCAATATTCCAAATGTTATGGAAATTAACAGCAACAACAAATGCCTCTGCAGGCCTTTTTTGCCACACTTTTAGGTGACAAGGTATCTATCTATCTTACTAATACTATAAATGAGAATGTTTAGATGGATGGATGAATGGATTGGATGAAATTTGGCACAGATGTAGAACATAGTTAAGTGATCACATAGGCTACTTACTAAGTTTTTTCTTAATTCCGCGCGGACGGAGACGCGGGTGATAGCTAGTATAATATATTTTTGTGTGAAAGTTTCCGGTGTGTAGCCAAAGTGCAGCTCAATTTAACAAATCAGCTAACATTGTTTGTTACGACGATTAACCTTATTATCATACGACCTGGAAACATTATCTAGGCTTAACTGATGGAATTGTTTGAAAAATTAACAGACCGGTATAGTGTTTATCGCGCTATATCTAGATATAGTTTCCTAGCAAAGGCACATGAATAAATAATATCCCTATCATATTTGGAAAAATAGATTTAACTTTATTTAGTCACAATGTATCCGTGTTTCCAAATAAAATATTACCTTAAAGTTGACGAACGTATGATAACCCCGACTGTACTAAAATGCTAAATTCTTATCCTCTTTCTCTCCGTCCATTTGTCTTTTAAAAATCTAGTTCTGTGCATCCACTCCTCTATCCATTAAAGGAAGGGAACGTAGCTGACATCTTTAATGTTAATTTAGATGTCTCTACACGACTACTTCGGTTTTTAGCGAAATGTTGTGAAATGCATGTTCCACATACACAATTCCAAATTGAAAATAAAATCTAATTTATTATTTTTAATAAATAAATAATAACGTTATCTTAGTAATATTATAAACTAGCTTTTACCCGCGACTTCGTCCGCGCGGAATAAAAAAATGCACACAAGATAAAAAAAATACCTATGTCCGTCTCCTAGTTCTAAGCTACCTCCCCATCAATTTTCAGCTAAATCAGTTCGACCGATCTTGAGTTATAAATAGTGTAACTAACATGACTTTAGATGGATGAATGTTTGTTTGAAGGTATCTCCAGAACAGCTGTATGGATCTCGCTGAAATTTGACATATATGTAGAACATAGTCCAGAAGAACACAGAGGCTAATTAGGTTTTTTTAATTCCGCGCGGATATAGTCGCGGCCGACAGCTAGTATCCAATATAACCTATTCATTTAAACTAAGCTACAATTTATCTATTGGGTTTAATTCAAGCCAATGGGAGGAATGTCCCAATTTTCCGGACCCAAGCGATTGACAAGGTCATCGACCGTTGGACTACGCATGCGCTCTACAATACTTGTCCTTGCACATCCTTCATTGATATATTCCGTTCTATCCGACAGTTTCCATTGTCGAAAAACATGTATACAAACATAATAATCTACTCGTTCATTTAAGCCAATAAGAGAGGCGCTGCTGTCGCGGTTATTTCTTTTAAAAAATATATAAAACCAACATAGATATAGGAAATACTTACACAACAAGACATAGCAAGACCAACAAAGTTATCTGTGTGCCGAGCACGAATATTTGTGACACTCGCCATCGTATCGTTTTCGACAAAATTTGTGCAAATTTGTATTTGTATTGGGCGAAAATATCTAATACATGTAATTTTGACATAATCGAAGATGAGGATACGAAGGAGATTGTCGCAAAAATTCGTGCTAGGCACACACACACACAGGTTAGATTCATTCTTTCTTTGTTGGACCAAACAGTTTGACAAAGATCTTATGACATTGTCATTAGTAGGTGGCGCTATTGAGCTATTTAAATTTAGTTTCACACTCGGGTCAGAAAACTTTGTCGAACCAGAGAACATTACTTCTGTTAGTCGGATCTTTCAATCGTGTGCATAGAGTTGGTGAAATACACGAGCCGTAAATATAGAGGTCACGTATAATGAACTGTATCCTCTATACGACGGCATGTCTATTACATTTTGTCGGTCTGTGCGTTACAAAACATTTTATTAACCTCTACAATGTTTGTAGAGACAACTAGTGAACGTTTGAGGTATCTGTTAATGTCTTCTAGTAGAAGACCGATGTATGTATGTTTTGTCTGAAAAATATGCGTAAAAAGGGAGTAAATTCAGATACGATGGCTGATAGAGTTATATGGAAGAATACATAATGTGTCTACCTAGGAAAAAGGAAAGAAAAATTATCATATTAGCTATATTAGACAAGCTATGTATGTTAATACAATATAGAGATACTAGCCCCCCTAAACAAAGTATATTTACTCCGAACCGAAGCGATTCCATAACGAACTTAAAAAATGTATAAAACTGACCATAACTTTTGATAAGTCACGTGATTGTCACGTGTCAGTTTTATACATTTTTTTAAACTCGTTACGGAGTCGCTTTGTAGCGCTTTGCACTTTGTTTAAGGGTGTAGCTATCGCCCTCGACTTACTTCGAACTTAATACATAGTCTATGTGTTCTTCCTGAGTACGTTCTACATCTGTGCCAAATTTAATCAAGATCCGTTGAGCCGTTCTGGAGATACCTTCAAACAAACATCCATTCATCTATACTCTCGCATTTATATTATTAAGTTAGTTAAAAATAAATTGCCTTGACATTTCTAACCTTGATTGTCAGTGTCGTATAAAAATCAAAGATGGCGTCGATTATTGTCATTATATTGATTTTCTGATTGACCTAGAAACGGTCTCAATCGGTGTCCGCATTAGATGGTATGATAAAAGTAATATGCTGGTTTGAAACCAATTTAACATTATTTTACCTTTTGCATAGAAATAAAATATTTTATTAGCTTTCGTATAGTAATTAATAATTTGTTAAAAAAATCATGTTTTAATAAAGATAGAACATTTAAGAAAGGAACAAATATCTGATGTTTTTACTATTAAAATTGTTTGATAGAAAAATTGTACATTTTATTCAAGGTAATGAATAGCAAAATTTCATTTTGAAAAATTCGTTGCGAATTTTTTCCAAGGCGTTTTCAAAAATTATGAAATAAATTTTAAATAAGACAAGTAAAGCATTTTATATTCCTAGACTTCCTATTTAGATTAAAAAAGGTTAGGTTAGATATTATGAAATAGTAAACAATATGGTAAAGTATATGAAACTACGAAAACTTGAAAATACAAGTCCAGTCCACTTTAAACAGGGTTTAAGCTATCAAGCAGTTTAGGTATCTTAGGACATCTGGGAGATCGTATAGACGTCTGGATTACCTAAGCATATGACCTGTTATATACAAGATTTACTTATTTACTGTTCACTCGAGGATCCTTATTTCCTACCGATTTTTGGTGAAGTGTCATTTGATGCTGAATGCAATAATAGACCGATAAAGTTATCTGACCCCTTCATACACAAGCCAACGTAATCGCTGAAATTAATGTTGTAGGTTGCGTTGCGAGAATCGTTGGCGCGATCAGTACATGCATAGCGACTTCATGTCAACTGTACAGATTTGCTACGCCATCTTGAAAATTGCAGTAACTTTTCTGTTAACAATTTTAACAATCAGGTTACGAGCGACTGGCTATGACGATGACACGGCGAAGCGCACTGTGTTCTAACCTCTATGAATTCGTTTTGCGTAAGTTAGTGACTTAACTCGTCGACTTTTGATTTGGGCCTAAAGTTTATTTCGTTTTTTGTTGACAATAATTGCGTACAAAATAACATTTTTGTTACCGATTGTACGATACAATTTTTAATTAAAAATATTTTTTTAACAAATTGTACAAACTTGAAAAATAAATAGGTAAAAAAAGCTCCCTTTTACAGTCCTAATGTTTGAATTGCATAGATTCAAAAGCATAAAAAATAAATTGATCTTTTAGGTTATATTATTACAACAACTTTTTTTTTTGCAAAACATAAATAAATTTAGAAACAATTTAAACGAAAATAAAAAAATCACGCTTTTATGACTCATTCACTATGACGATTTAAAACCTTGAATTAACATTTAATTTCGTGATAAGTTAATATAAGTTAGTATATAGTTAAATTCTTCGTTAATATACCGTTAACAAACACGCTATTTCTAGCGTAAAAAATAACATGTTACTGAAAATGACAATACAAGGACAGACAATGAGTAAACAAATAGGTATATTATTATTGTTCGCAATTACTTATTAACCCTTAATTACTAACAAAATAACCTATAAATTACATCTTCATATTTCACGTATTATTATATCTTTAGAGTTACTAGCTGTCGCCTGCGATTTCGTCCGCGCGGAATTTAAAAAAAAAACTTAACAAGTAGCCTATGTGTTCTTCCAGATTTCATCAAGATCCGTTAAGCCGCTATGAAGATACCTTCAAACAAACATACATGAAAATGAAAATGATAAAATGAAAATGAAATTAATATTATAAATGCGAATGTTTAGATGGATGGATGGATAATTGTTTGAAGGTATCTCCAGAATGACTCAAAGGATCTTGATGAAATTTGTCACAGATGTAGAACATAGTCTGGAAGAACAAGTAATTTTTCCTTTAACCATTACTGTAGGTGTATAAAAAAATATAAAATAAAATGACCATCAACAGATAAAGTTAATTAAAATATCAAGTTTTCAAATGAATACCAACAATAATACGTACTGTAAAAGGTTATTTTTACATATGAATGTTTAAAAACAATTTGTTTGTAGTTTTATTTAATTGCATTTCTTATATAAAATTAAGCTAGACAAATTTAAAAAATGAAATACATAAATTAAAGCGTTAATTCAAATCTCCATAATTTAAATACAATCCTAGCTAACAACTTGAATTAAATAACTACATTCGTTTTCAGTTAATAAAAAAACTATTCAGTTATTTAACGATGCTTAAACTTACAACGACAAAAGACTATTTCTGGACGTAGTCAAAGACTTAAATAAAACAAGGCGTCTTCGTTTTTAAGACGAGAAAATTTATTTTAGTAGTATAAACTGTTACAGTTTTTAAAATCCCCGCATAGAAATCTGGTCTAATATTATAGTTTTGAAAAAATGTTGATAAATGAGTTGCTATTAAAAATAGCAGTTTAAATAACAGTTACCGTTTTTTAGGTTGTTTTTTTAGCGGTGCTTTTATTAAAGAAGGTTTTATATTTGAAAAAAATTAAAAATGATTGAATTTCGAACGCGAGCGTCATTTTTTTCATTCACGCGGTACGTTTCTGCGCCGGACGCATCTTTGTTTCGTTGAAGAAATTTTCGGAAGGAAAATATTGTCGGAAAATTTTCTATTGTAATATTATGTCGGTGCATACAATACCTTTGATAACGCCTTTCATCCGTGGCACGAGATTTCCTTGCAGAAAGAGTGAGTAGTTTATTTTCATAATAGTACTTACATTATCAAAACACTTACCGTAAATTAGATAGACGAAAGTCTTTGGTAGTTTCAAGTTAAAACGATTTATAAAAATATTTAATAAAATAAAATTTTAGATAGCTCTAATGTTTTTATCACGGTAATGGAAAATATTAATAAATTCATATATTTTAATAATGAATGCAGTGCTGCGTTAAAATATAAAAAGTTATCAATTTAAATGTTCACCTTAAAATTAAGTCTCGTTGATTCAGTGGTTATAGTAGTAACGTTTCCCAGGTCGATGGCCATAGATTGGAATTTCAGAAAATTTAACCTAACCTACATATTTATTTTACTTACGTAAACGGCTTAAATTATGGAATGTTTAACATTTCATTTGTGATTTATGAAAAGCCTCTATGAATAATTCTAGACATTTGAAAAATAAGGTTTCAGAAATAAATATTTAATGTTTGACCTATCTCCATGACAACCAGATAGAAAAGCTTGTTTAGCGTTTTACGTGTTAACCTTGAAATTCCACAATCTTAATATTTTATTAAATTTAGAACCCAAGCATAAAAAATAGTGTTTCAAGTACATATTAAATACGATTCAGGCATTATCCGAAACAAACGTGAACTTACGGACAGACTGACAAAAAATTAAAAAAATTGTTTTGCGTTAACAACGTATGTACATGTATTATATATGAATATTTTTCGAGTCAACAGACATTAATTTTATTTAATAAATTCATTATAGAAAGACTAGCTGATGCAAGGTATTAAAGAAACATAGTTGCCTATGTGTTCTTTCAAGACTGTTACATACAGCTAAATTTTGTATATTTTGTTACATACAAAAAATTACATTCATGCTAAATTTCATCAAGATACGTTGAGCCGTTCCGGAGATAACTTCTAACAAACATCCACCTAAACATTCGCATTTATAATCTATCTATATATATAGTCAGAAAGTCGTGTTAGTTACACTATCTATAACTTAAGAACGGCTGAATCGATTTGATTGAAAATTTGTGGGCAAGTAGCAAGGAAACGGACATAGGAACTTTTTTATGTTGTGTTAATATTTTTTATTCCGCGCGGACGGAGTCGCGGGTAAAAGCTAGTATTAGATAAAATTAAATTTATTATCACGTAATTTTATAACTTTTGTATCTATTGTTGTCAATTGTAAGTGGCATGACCAACTTGATTCAAGGTTCAATAACCTTGTTTTTTGTCGTCACTGTTTTCTATCTTTAGCTGTTTACTGCCTTGTTATAATTATATTTGTCGTAATTCATTGATCTAGGTGGTTGAATGGAGTTTGTGAGAACATTGTTTTCTTGGGTTACCGAAATAATGTGCTATAAGTACATCCATCAAATCAAGCCTTTACATTTATAAACTACTAGCTGTCGCTCGCGACTTCGTCTGCGCGGAATTAAAAAAAATAAGTAGGCTATGTGTTCTTCCAGACTATGTTCTACAACTACCAAGTTACATTAAGATCCGTTTAGCCGTTCCAGAGATACTTTCAAACAAACATCCATCTAAACATTCGCATTTGTAATATTAGATTCATCCGCGAGGAATTAAAAAAATAGTAATATATACAGCATAATATGTTACTCGGGGTTAGTGTAGCCTCCCAATAGATAAAGAATGTTTTAAATCTGTTCAGTAGTTTCGGAGTCTTTTCAATGCAAAAAATACTTGAGAGGTGTGTTGGGACACCCGGATGGAACGAAGTTCCTTTCAATTAATTAGTGAAGGAACCAATGTTTATTCTATGAATAAAAAACTTAAGTCTTCACAAGAAGTACATTTTATTTCTATGAATTTTCGTTATATATTGTCACGTCGTTGCCATGGTGAGGTAGCGCTCATTCATCTATAGCAAAAAGTGTCGTGACAACTTTTCGTAAGAATTTTTTCCGTCTAGCCCCCTTTCACAACGCGCGATAAGGAACTTCGTTCCAAAAACAAACCATTGTCGACTCATCTTACGTAGATACATCTTAAAGATGTGACTCTTTTCAGTAGTACTTAGTTAAATTCTTAATCAATCGTAAACTTTTTGATCAATTTATCAATAGGATTTGATATAACCCCCATTCCTGCCCCCCTCCCAGTCCGCACCTGCGTCCCAATTTCATTTCAGTGACACACCGCAGCTCAATATATTTTGGTGCTGGCGTTACGCCAGGATTGTGTTTTTAATGTCGTTGACTCCTAGAACTCTGGAGATTTACAATAACGTACACAAAAGTGAGTAGACTGGTATGTGATGACGATAGTGTTTTGACTGGACTCTGGCGTAATTTTAACACGTGCCTTAATACATTTTTTTAAATGAACTCCCTAGTCCAGTAGCCAGAGCTTTACATTTCTTAAAATGGTTTATTAAACTACGGTCCGTGTATGGCGAACGTCAACTGTTGACTGACTCCGGCTGCTACAGCTATGAGTAAGCTTTGATATACTGGCTTCATATGATATGTGATCAACTCTACTAGAAATAGACCTTCGGAACGAACATTTAACAGCTGTTGGCGGTTTAGAAAATCGAATTATATAATATACGTATGGTAGTGCCATCTAGCTGTGATGGCATTTAACTACGACTGTTGTAACTAATTGCATATGTTTTATTGTTGCAGGCAAGTCGCCGTTTTTCCCCGGCGTGGAGGAACCAGCTGCTGGCGGCGCGGCGGGCGCAGGATCGCCCTCGGCGCCGCCCGACCACACGCAGGACGTCGTCTCTAGGCTCAGCGCCGCAGGTCAGTTGTAGCTTAGAAACTAACTCTTGTTGTAGCCCTTTTAGTGTCGTTAAAAGGTTGCAGAGAGTTGCCTATAATTATTGAATAGATAATGACAGAAAGAAAACATTTCCCCTTCCGCAGTCAATCGTTTATTTATTAGAAAATGGTAGGGAACGAAAGAAGACTATAATTTTCCTCCGGCACACATAACACATCAGAGAAGAGACAGTCACTGTTGAGTATGAAAAGAATTTTTCAAATCGATTTAATACTTTCGGAACCTATTCAATGCAAAACAAACAATAAAATCTTTACTTTCTTTTATATTATATAATAAAGAAGCCTCTTTAGATGTCGTAGAAAAGTCTAAAATGTATGGAACTGACTACAACTTTTGTCACATGCTCAAATGTTGAACTATGTGCTCAAGGTATAACTGTATCGTAGGTCTGTCAATGTGTGTCAGCGCTCTGGGCTCTCCGGCGAGGTCGTCGCCCGTGTCCGCGGGCTCTGAGCACGGGGAGCGGTTCAGCAGGAAGGTGTTTGTTGGTGGACTGCCGCCGGATATTGACGAGGGTGAGTCTAAACTCCTAATAACGCTGTGAAGACCCCCAGAGAACTATACTGCATTAGCCCATATGACATTTCATAAAGGCTAAAGTTCTGAAGACTGGTGAAAAAAAAACTGCTATTTATTGACCTACTTCAAAAAGGAGGAGGTTCTCAATTTGTTTTTTTTTTAAGCTATGTTATTGGCTAACCGTGTATAAATACATGGATATGTAATTGCGTGTTATAAATTAATTGCCTGTTTATAAAGCTGACATTTCATTTGGTAGACAATGGAATTGGTTATCACTACAAGATGCAAGTTTCCTGAATAATTATTTCGTCTTCATAATGTAGTAGTTATAATTCATACTTGGGAAGTTATTTCTAGTACTAGTAACGCAAACACTGTAATAGGAATTACTAGGATATTAAAACAGTACCATTGATAAATGGCAACATCAGATGTAAACAATCACATGACCACAAGTTTAACACTTTATTAAAGTTATAAAATAGATAATAATAATAATAATAATATAAGCCTTTATTCAGACAATATACAAACAAACATAATTTAACGTTATAATTAATAAAACAATCATTGTCCGTGTGTCAATTTGACAAAGGCCTCCTCCATTTTGGACCACATTCTTCTGTCTCTCGCTGTTCTGGGCCATGCACTCCCCGCTACCGCTTTTATCTCGTCTACCCAACGAGTACAAGGTCTACCTCTTTTTCTGTTCTTGTGTTTAGTATACCAGTGCATTATTAATTTCGACCATTTTTCCTTTCCTCTAATTGTATGGCCCGCCCATTTCCATTTCAACTTTTTGGCTACGATTGTGACGTCTTTTGTTCTGGTATGCTTCTTGATATTTGAAATTCTTATTCTGTCCGACAATCTCACGCCCATCATACATCTATCCATGGCATTCTGACACACTGATAATTTTTTATTTTGAGCCTTTGTGATTGCCCAAGTCTGACAACCATATGTCATTATAGGTAGAATGCAGGTATCAAAAAGCTTTCGCTTGATAAACATGCTGATATCCCGATTTGTCATAATATCTTTGAAGCTCCAGAATTGCTTCCAGGCGTTACCCACACGTCTATCTATTTCTTTCGAGGTTGCATCAGTTGGCGAGATTAAGTGACCTAGATAAATATATTCTTCCACATATTCCATAATAGTGTTGTTTATATGTATAGGTATTTTCTCTCCGTTTGTCATGATTTTTGTTTTTTCTGTATTCATAACTAACCCTACTTTTCGACTTTCTCTATCCAGGTCATGGAGCATTACTTCCAATTTTTCAGCTGAAGGTGAGAAAACTATCAAATCGTCCGCAAATCTTAGATGTGAGATGTTTTCGCCATTTATGGTTAGTCCTTCTTCCTTCCAGTCTAGGTGCCGAAAAACTTCTTCCAGAACGGCTGTAAATAATTTTGGTGATATAGGGTCGCCTTGACGGACACCTCTTTCTATGTTTATTTCTTTCCCTTCTTTTTCTAACTTTATTTTTGCTTTGCTATTACTGTACACTTTTTTCAATATTCTTATGTATTTATTTTCAATACCTTGGTTGAGGAGTGCTTGCCATATGAAGTCATGTTCAAGGGAATCGAAGGCCTTACGATAGTCTACAAAACAGCAATAGAAATTTATATTAAATTCTTTGGCTTTTTCAAATAGCTGTTTCACGACATAAATGTGGTCTATTGTGGAATAACCACTCCTAAATCCTGCTTGTTCTCTCGGCTGATTCTCATCCAAAGTTTTTGTTAATCTATTTAGGATAACTTTGGAAAATACTTTATAAATGTTAGACATGATACTAATGGGTCTGTAGTTATTTATGTTATTCTTGTCTCCTTTCTTATGAAGTAATATTATGGTCGATGTTGTCCACTGATCAGGTATTACCTCACTCTCCAAAACGTCATTAAATAGGTAGGTAAGGGTAGGTACCAGGTGCTCTCTATTTGCTTTAAGAAACTCGTTGGTGATCCCATCTGAACCTGGAGCTTTATCTTCCTTTTGGGTTCTTATAGCTTCGTATACTTCTGCAGGTAATATATTCGGTACACTATCTCCCCCTGACAGGTCTGTGGTCTGAGTGGTGTTTGTTTTTGAATACAGATCTCGGAAGAAATTAGTAGCTTTCGAAATTATTTCTGGTCGTCTTGATTCTATTTTGTTATTTTTATTTATAATATTTGGTATCCAATCTGTTTTATCTCTTAGTTTTTTCAATGCTTTTTTAGTACCTCCGGTTTTTTGAACACATTGTTCTAGTATACTTAACTTGTATTTTCTTTTATCTTTCCTCATGTTAGTTTTAATTGCCTTACTTAAAATCGTTATCTCTTTTCTCGTGTCTTTTGTTTTTTCGTTCATTGATATTATTTCAGCTCTTTTCCTTAATAGGTCTTGTGTTTCCTGAGTTAACCACTTTGCCCTACCCTTCTTATTGCTGGGAATACTTTTTTCTCCTGTAGTTATAATTTCTTCAAACTTGTTATATTTATCCTGAATATTGAGATGTTTCATTTTTTCCCTAAGAACTTTAATTTTCTCTTGCATGTTTTCAATGTTGATTTGTTCTTTAGTATTAGATACTTTTATTTTGTATGGTCTGTTCCTATCCTGTTTTATTCGTAATTTTGCTCTCACCATTCTGTGATTGCTGTTAAAATTAAGGTTATTTATTACTCTGCAGTCCTGAAAAGCTTTGCTTTTATTGGTCAAAATATAATCAATTTCATTTCTGTGTCGTCCGTCTGGCGACTCCCATGTCCATCTGTTATTGACACGTTGTTTAAATGAGCTATTCATTATTTTAAAGTTATTCTCGTATGCTAGTTGGATAAGCTTTTCCCCATTTCTTGTTCTTTTTCCATAACAATATGGGCCTAGTGCTATGTCTTCTCCCTCTACTCTTTTTCCAGTTCTGGCATTAAAATCGCCCATCACTATTAGATTCTTGTGAGTATGGTTTTTAATTGCCTCTGAAAGGGTAGAATAGAAACATTCGATTTCAACAGCAGTAGACTGTTCTGTTGGAGAATATACTTGTACAATCGACCATATCTCATTGTTCGGGGGTAATTTTATATTAAGAATAACAATACGTTCGTTAATACCAATAAATCCGTCTATGTAATGTTTTAGTTTTCTTTTAATTAGAAAACCTGTGCCGTAAAGACCAGGAGTGTCTCCTTTGAAGTAGAAAATAAAGTCGCCATAATCTTCTATACTCTCCCCTAGTCGGCGGACTTCGCTAAGTCCAACTATCGACCAGTTGATGTGTTCGAGTGCTAAGATTAGTTCGGTCAAGCTTTCGTCAGTTCTTAATGAGAGAGTGTTGTATGTGGCAATGTAGATTATGTCTTCGCTTTGTGAGGATGTAATATTCTGCGGGTGTGCCTTGCGTTGACCTAAGTTATTTGGAGGGTAATGGTCATCTTCCCCCACGGTGACCGGCCGGATTGGGGTGTATTTTATTTTTGTTGTGATTGTATTGTTATGTTTGTCTATATCTATTTTCCGGTTGTAAGGCGTGATGATTAGTTTTTTGTTGTTGAGTCCGTTAATGATTGTGATCTGGGTCTGCTGGATAGATAGTCCATCATGTTCGTTTTGTTTCTCTTCTTATAGTCAGCTCTACTAACGACTTCTTTATAAAATAGATCTCCATCATTAATATAGTAAATTTTATCGTACCGACAATACGCAAATAACGTGACGTGTTAGCCTTGAGTGCAATTGTCGCATCGATTCTCACTGACGTTGCTTGGTAACGCACGTGCAAACATTACGTTAAATAAGTGTAGGATGTGTAAAGAAAAGACTCGAACCAAACGTATAGAGGAATCGTTGATAAATCTAGTTAAATTATAAGGAAACCCAATTTATTATATGAATACTAGCTGTCGCCCGCGACTCCGTCCGCGCGCAGTTAAAAAAAAAAACTGAATGGGGGGGTCATGAAAAATAGATGTTGGCCGATTCTCAGACCTACTGAATATGCTCACAAAATTTCATGAGAATCGGTGAAGCCGTTTCGGAGGAGTACGGGAACGAAAACTCTGACACGAGAATTTTATATATTAGATTTAAGTCTCGGAAACCAACGGTAAATCAATTAAAATTACAAATCGGTTATTGCGACTAAGACCATAAATCTATAAACGGCAAATTAACGACACACAAATAATGTGAATTACGACTGATATTTTTTCAGTTCCTACGATGTCATTATAATAGGTTTTTACTTGGACATATCCTTATTTCTCTTATATTTAATGACGTAATTTTAAAAGGATAAAATCTAGCGTCTTGCCAGAGTTATTTTTAATAAAACCTTACAAGCCGCATTATCACTGACGCCATTTACAAAGATATTGAAGCCTTCAAAGTGATAACTGAAACCTTACCGTTTTTGTAGGCGGTTACGATACGGTATGCATTTTGTAACACCCTAACACACTATTATCGTTTTAATTTTTATATATACATATTGGTTTCCAACTGATAGATTCAATCAGACGTCATGGGAAAAGGATCCTTTAGAGTTCTCATCTTCATCAGAATTATGTCGAGACATATATACAAAATATATATATATATACATATATATATACAAAATCAATAATTTAAAATATACATAATATAAAATCCGACAACGATATCCGGACTGTGAGCATAAATCAAACTAAATTATAATAGCTTACTATAGCGCCCTCTTTTAAGTTAAAAAAAAACTGTTATAAGGTTCTTTTCGTACTTTAGCTGCCGCATGCGTTTTTAATGCCAAAGTCAAAATTATGTCAAAAGTGTAAATTAAATTATGCCATAAGTGCAAATACAAAGTTACATGAAAAATTAAAAACTATTCTATTTCAATCAAACCTCTGTGATCCTAAGAATATCCGAACAAAATGTCATTGACAAAAAGTCCCGTTCTAAATATCGTAAAAAACTCTTCGAAAATTGTGTCCTCAATACAAATTTTCGATCCACACCTATATAAACGTAGGTAAGAAATATACCTATATCTGTCTACATCTTTAATATGTCTATGTAATGTAGGTATTGATTATAACAAAGCCTACCCGGGCCACCTAGGTAGCATTTAATCTGCGTCGGCGCGGTCCACTGGATCGTGAACTAGGTGCCCTAGATTGCGAACAAAAGCCGGGCGCGTCTCGCGGTTGCCTAGATCCGATATTGATTTAGTAATTTGTTGTAATGTAGCAAAAAAATTATGTCAAGAACGCCACGTAATTTTTAATGTTAGCGGATATTTATGTAATGTTGATTTTTCGTTTTGATTACTTGGATTGCTTAGTAAGTGATTTTTTTTCGAATAGTGACGACTTTAGCATTCCATTAGAGTTTTTAATAAAGATTCCTATTATGTAAATTTTTTCGGACCTTTCGTACATCGTATTTATTTTCTAATTATTATTCTTAAACATGTAAGTCGATGATATTGGTTTAGTACATATTAGACTAGGAGCTAAGCAGAGTGACTCGGGGGTTAAGCACTTAATTTGCAATCTGTAGCTCCTGAATTCGAATCCCACCATGTACCAATTTCGATTTACATCCGATGGTATTACATTGAAGGAAAACATCGTGATGCTGCACATATCTGATAAGAAATTCAGATATGTGTGAAGTCAATCAACCCGCACTGAGCCAGTGGGGTTGACTAAAGCCTAGTCTTCGATGGGGACGTATAGTGAACCTATGATGATGACACACTAGACGTAATATTGTGTCTGCAAAAACGGAGGTGTTTAAAATCCAGTAGGATTATAGTTGATTTATTTTCACAGTTTTTAAAATTAAAATAAACTTTAAGCATAGCGAAAAACAAACCACCACACTCTTTTTGGTCTCCATCTCACTACTATATCGATGGTTAGTTGTAAATTAACGCTTTGTTAGAAACGAATCCTAAAAAATCTACAAACTTAATTCAAAACTTTTAAAATGAAATCGCCCAATATTAATCATTACATCTTTATTAAATGAAAATGCCATCTTATTCCAGATGAGATCACGTCATCGTTCCGCCGGTTCGGTCCACTGGTGGTGGACTGGCCGCACAAGGCTGAGAGCAAGAGCTACTTTCCGCCCAAGGGATACGCCTTTCTGCTGTTTCAGGTCAGTTAATAACTTTAGTAAATTAGTACTCTATCAAATACTCAGATTACACACAAATAGTTACACTTTAACTGAGCTTTGAGACAATATTAATTGACTATTCTTTATGGCTATATAATTTCTGGAAATGTGACTATTATAACCTATGTTTGGAGTTAGTAAAGACCATGTACAGTTCTACATAATTTGTTTATCCTAGAGCTTTGTCTAAAAATTATTTACATGAATCATTTTTGAATTATAATTTCGATAGCCAATAGCTATTGCATTTTTTGTATAGCTGAAATAACAAATAATATAGTCGAATTATTTTTCTTTTCAGTAAAAAAAGAATTTTATTATAACATATAAAAAGGATGTTATTTTGTTTGTCATTTGGGCTAACAACTTCACCTCGTACATTCCACAGGACGAGAGCTCTGTGGCCGCGCTGATGGAGGCGTGCATCACTGATGATGACAAGCTGTACCTGTGCGTGTCATCTCCCACAATACGCGACAAGCCAGTACAGATCCGGCCGTGGCGGCTCGCTGACGCCGACTTTGTGCTCGACGCCAGCATGCCACTTGATCCGCGCAAGACGGTCTTTGTTGGAGGTGTACCTCGTCCGCTCAAAGCTGGTCAGTACAATAGACTATTATATAGATAATAGCTGTTTTCTTATATAGTGGTTCATTGCTCTATGAAATTTTATGCAAGAAATCATAGATTTTAGTTTTACTCTGTATTCTTGTATCTTAATAAATGTTGGCCTACTTTGGCGATTAAAGTGAGTTTATTTGAGGATGAATATCCGGTCTCTACTACACGAGACTAACAACAAATTGTTCTCTGTAAGTTATTGAATACCTGGCAAAATATATTTTGGTAGCGATCATGTCAAAAATGAATTATTTAAACTTATATTTAGTTTGCTTGTTACGCAGCAATTCTTTTAGATTTATATGTTCAGAAATTTGTTTTACAAGATTTGTAAATGTAAACACGTTGTGCTTGCAGTGGAGCTGGCGATGATAATGGACCGGTTGTACGGCGGAGTCTGCTACGCTGGTATTGACACCGATCCTGAACTCAAGTATCCCAAAGTGAGTGATTATACTGCTACCTAGCTGTCGCCCGCGACTCCGTCCGCGCAGTTTTCTTCCAGACTATTTTCTATATCCGTGCCAAATTTCATCAAGATCTGTTGAACCGTTCTGGAGATATCTTTAAACAAACATCCATCTAAACTTTCGCATTTATAATATTAGTAAGATTTACTAGGAATGTTTTTTTTGGCATCAAATGTGTTATATTTTATTTAAAGATTATCAATTAGGGAATCATCAATGTTCCGTTAGACTGGTGCAATACCGCCACCACAAAGAAAATACAAGTAGGGTATTTCGGAGGCCCAGCTTTGTGCATTGGTCTATCCCAGCCCTTTTTCAATGATTGTCATGATTGTGTCATAGGGAGCGGGGCGGGTCGCGTTCTCCAACCAGCAGTCGTACATCGCGGCCATTTCTGCGCGCTTCGTGCAACTGCAGCACGGAGACATAGACAAGCGCGTTGAGGTGACATACACACATACACACATACACACATATATACACACACAACTTGAACAAACTGGTATGCAAATTGTGACATTGTAGGTGGGACTTGTAAAAGGTTTTGCAGTCTACATTTTTGAATTACTTGTGCGAAAAACATTATTATATCTTAATTCTTGATCTTTGAGAAATGTTGTTTGAATTTAACGTTGTCACTTTGTGACATGACAGGTGAAGCCGTACGTACTAGATGACCAGATGTGTGACGAGTGCGCCGGCGCACGCTGCGGCTCCAAGTTTGCGCCATTCTTCTGCGCCAACGTCACCTGTCTACAGGTACATATACCAACTTGTGTGTCTCTACGACAAAACACGAACTAAATACAATAACACAAACAATAAATGTTAAGTGAAGTTTTCTACTATATTTTAGTGAAGACCTCATTCAAATTGATTTAGCCGTTTCTGAAATTAGCTAACACAAACACACAGACAAATATTCTAATAATATATATTTAGCTTTGTATAACATTGATAGTGTTGTTCTTTTCTACTTATTTTTCGCCAATTAAATGATTATGAATTATGTAATATTTCAGTATTACTGCGAGCATTGCTGGGCTACGATCCATTCTCGGCCAGGTCGGGAGTTCCACAAGCCGCTGGTGAAGGAAGGTGCTGACAGACCGCGAGCTGTACCCTTCCGCTGGTGTTAGTCCCCCCCCCAACACCTCCTCACATGTACAGTCTTACTTTGATGCTCACGCGACTGTGATTCAATGCTGCTAGATTAGGAGACTCTTTTTCCACTGGTGCGACCGCAAAACTTGGCGATAGTGGAATTAGGGTTTAACTCGGTTTGAAAGTAGATTAGCTAAACTGTAATTGTAGTTGTTTTGATTCCTACCGAAAGCTACCGAAATGTGTATCTGGCAGCATTGACGCGCTACCCGTGTGCACAGATTACGAAACCGAAACGGCGAAGTCTTGTGACTGTGTTGCCAGCGCTTGGCAATAAATCTTGCGTTTTTCGAAATACACTTACCGAATGGTATGATTTTGCTTGAATATGAATATGAAGGCAACATTATCCAATGTTATTGTAAGAAAGTTTAGGTAAAAGTACAATGTGTCGGTGCTTTCTTTAGTTTCCTTTACACTGGACTTGTCCATCTTTGGTCCAGTGTTAATGTTCTCCTTTTCAAAATTGTAGTGTAAATGTACGTTTAGATGAAAATTTAAGAAACATTTTCTATCAATATAAGCGAAATGTGTATTCAAATTAATTAAAGAAAAAAAACTTAGCTAGTTGTCAGTTTGTCGTTAAGGTCTGTCCGCGGCAAGGACGGCGAGAAATCGTGCCCGACTAACGTGCGGCGACCGCGCGTTTTCGCTGCGTTTTTCGCCGTCTTTGCTCTGATGTAATCGTAAGACGTAATGTAAGACATAAGTGAAATGTCTGGTTCTTTAAAAAAACATATTTGTACCTGTGTAGTTAGAATGAATTTTCCCTCTAATTAATAATACCCCCCCCCCCCCAAAAACCCCCAAAACTATTTGTTTGTTTCGACTTGGATATTGTTGCATTTGTCTTGACCTACCTTTTTACAGTCAGACTATGAAGTCATTTAGTGTGGTTCAGATCAGAACCGGATTTGGTTTTAAACTGGCGAGATCTTAAGGCAGAGGAGAAATTGACAAGGTTTGTTGCATCTAATCAGTTTATATCTCACTAGCTTTTACCCGCGACTCCGTCCGCGCGGAATAAAAAATAGAAAACGGGGTAAAAATTATCCTATATCCGTTTCCTGGTTCTAAGCTTCCTGCCCACCAATTTTCAATTAAATCGATTCAGCCGTTCTTGAGTTATAAATAGTGTAACTAACACCACTTTCTTTTATATATATAGATTTAAAAAGTACTCCAAAATAAAATCTCAGAACTTAATAATTTCTCTTTTCTCGATTTCAAACATTTACAGATTATCAATGATTTGATGGTTATTTGGTTAATTTCATTATTAGATTCAAAAATTATTTAAATCAATCAAAGAGCGGACATAAACTATTTCCACAGACTTTAATTGCAGTCAAATAGTTAATAAATGCCACTAAATTTTCAGGCTTCTTAAACTGGACTTGTTATAAGTTCGTGTCCTGTCTATTGATACAAATGTTGAATGTCTCTGACTAGCACTTTTCCCTCTGCCTTAAGGTTTATAGGATTGTCATATTGTCTTGTGTTATTGTTTGGTTTATGTCGTTACTGACTCATGTTGGAAAATCGACTTCGACTATTTTTATATATTGACTTTGGTTTCGTATATTGCAGCGTTTGTCTGTATGTCCGTATTGTCGGACGTTTGACATCTAGTACAAAACAATTATCGTTACCAATCTTGGCTGTAGTTTTGCTCTATTTTTTTTTCTTAGTTATAAATAAATAAATAAATGGTTTATATAAATGTAAATTAATATATATAATAAAGTTTTTCTTTGGGATTCCGCCGGGAATGTGCAATAGATATGGTAGTTTAGTGGATTTATATCCAGGTCTTTTAGTAATTTCACGTTTGCCTTTGAATTTGTTAGATGAGGTGATAGGATTCGATTGAATGAGGTCGCCGGGTCTCGAGACCTTTGTTGTTTAGGACGACGTGCTGTTTATTGACTTGATTGACTTTTTTGACATTTAATTGACATTATTCCATAAATCTTTTTTACAACATAGAAAGACTATCATAAACATAGTAATATAACTGAATTTTACAATATTTTGTGGTTCTCTATACTTGTCTATAATATCACAGATTTTGAGGACCACAAGTAATAAATAAAATTTTTGGTAGATATAATTTTTATAGGGTGGTAACTTGTGTCGATGGTCTACCATTTGTCAATTGAATATAATCTGTTTTTTACGTAATTATTAAATAAGTTGTGACGGTTTACCACATTGTCTATGGGTAAAGAAATAAAATTCGAGTCAATGACTTATTTTTTTAATTTATAAATAACGGCGCGTCGTCCGAGACTTGTGTTGTGGGTGTGTACTTAAATTTAATTATACAATAATCGGATACAGCCACCGTATCCCGATCGACCACGGACGCATATAGACTGTAGTGAAAAGACTTGCGCGAATTTTTTGACGTTTTTTCCATGATTTTGTAAAAGTTTTTTCGTGTCGTTGTATATTTTCGGAAATTCAAGTGAGGCGAAAGTGCCTTGTCGATGTGGGTAGCGAAACAACCCTAACCCTCACCCCTTGTGAAATGGATGGTTGCCCTTGTTGTATGTTTGTGGCCCAATTTGTACCTTTTTTATTTGTTGTTCTCCAACTGTATAAAGTAAGCGTTAAATTATTTTGTATCAATCAAAGCCCACCACTTTTCAAGTCTTTTTTTATCCTATTTCTAAATAAAACAGCTAAAATAGTGTAATTTCACACTAATTATGAGCAACCGTCCTTTCTAGACGCACGTTTCGTTTGCCCCGTGGGGCGGGAAAGGGTTTTGGTCTGTTGACCATACTATAGGACCGATCATTGCAACAGATGCACCCCCTGTGGGTCTCTAGAGGGGTTTTTAAAGGATTGAAGAGTTTTTTGAAACTTAAGTAGATTCAAATAATAAGTAGAGGGTCTTAGAAAATTTATTAGCCGCCGCAAACGCGTTGTGTGACTTTTGAAATTGGGAGCTTAAGATTCCCTTTTCATGGATCGCAGTCTGTTGCCATATTCAAAAGTTACGCAGCGAAATTTTTGCTTTACGTTTGTGGCAGGGGCTTATAGAATTAATTTGAATAATATAGCAAATAAACGTGGCGATTTTGACGCGATTTTCTCTCGAATTAGATGTTTCTCTCCTTTAGGTGATAATTTTGTAACACGCCTTAACGCCCCCGTGATCACTTCAAGCTTGACTTACGGCACTATTTCGATTTTTGATCTAATCGTGGGTAAACACTGATTTTTAATACGGTTTTCTGTATTTTTTTCCAAGTAACTACAACGATTTCTTGTGACAACACTGTTTAACTTTATTTTTCTTCTGTCATGTTTGCGTGCGATTGATATTTGTTGATTTAAATATTGCTCAATGTTTTTGCGTGTCAGTTTGTCTGTATGTGACCCTCTTACCCCCCTCCTTGCGGTGATGTGTGTTTGTGTGTTGTCGCACTGTCCCATTTTGTATTTTTGTATTTTTATAAAAAAGGAAAACGATGAAGGCGAATTCGGTCGTGATTTTTTACTTTACGCGCAACGTTGTAGAGAAAAAACGGCTTGGGCTGCAACTGTCAAAGTCAATTGACAGCTGTCATTGTTTGACAGAGTTTAACTCAGCCCAGCTATTCGATTAGTGTTGTATTGATGTAATACCGAGGTGTTTGGGATATGTGGTCTGTGCGAGCCATTGGATTGGTTTTTAGATTACCCTCGAATAATGAGGGCGTCGGGACGTTGCGTTGCGTTTCGGGCGCCATTTTGAGAGACTTGTTTTGTCTATGCGCGGACGTTTTTGTTTTTTTGAGATTGAGAAGTTTCCGTTTCCGATCCATTTGAAGGTTAGGAAGTTTAGGATTTGTCTCGCTTATTCTTTTTTTTTGCTTTTTAGGGCCTTTTGTATTTTCGTCGACGCATTAGGTAGCTTTGTATGACGGCTCGATGGGAGGCAAATGCGTCGACGTTTACAGGCCTTTAGTCTTTTTATGGTTTTGTGGTCGGTCGCCCCGCGGATTTTTATTTTGATTGTCGTTTAGTTTGTACGAATTTGAATTTAGTTTTGTATACACAATTTGATTTGGAGTGTCGTTTACGTTTGGTACCGCTGGGGTGGCGCTTTCACTAGTTTGCGTTGTTTTGACTCGGTTCATTAGTTTTTAGGTTGTTTTTTTTGCTTGACTTGTTTATGATCGCCGATGTGGCGGTCTGTTCTCGTTGTTTGTACGTTGTCTGTTCTCTATGGTAGCTGTAAACTGTTTAATTGTTTTTAGAAGCTAATTTTTCTCGTTTGGCATATCACTGAGTGAGTAAACACACAGCGGGGGGCATTGGTCTCGTTCGTTAGATTTTCTTATATATACATTTTTGTAAACGTGTTTGTACGTTTTTTATAATGTCGTAGATAAAAAAAAAACTTATAAACAAATTGTTGTTGTTGATGACGATCTTGATTTGTCTATTTGTCCCCTCGTCTCGTCCCGGGTGAGTTTTTTCGCACTAATTTTTTTCACTCGCATGTAAATAGTGGAAGGATGCGGCATTTCTTAGTAAATGAAAATGGAAAAATCCGCAAAAAAAAAAAAATATTTTTTATGACTCGTCGGCGGCGGACCGAGATTAGGAAATTTTTTCTCTTAGCGTTTTCGGGCCCGATCGTTTGAGGGCTTGTAAATTTATAAGCTAGGGACTTAGTGAAATTATTACCTTATTAAACAAAATAGAAAAAAGTAGAGCAATTCATTGAATACCTATACCTAGTTGATATGAAAACATAGTACCTAAATACATTGTAACGTTGCTAGAAAATATTAAGTTTGTATAAATTATTCTTGCACTGTCTTTGCGTCGGATATTTTTCTATTTCATCACAGTCTTAAAACGTTTGACACTTCACAGATTAAAATATTCAAGGTGATCCCACATTGGAAGGAACTCTATGGTCCAATCGCTTTCTAGTATACGAACTATAGTTGTGAAAGCGGTGTGGGAACACCTTTACAAGCCGGGATAGTGCATAGGAAAATATTTTTTTACAAAATTTTCAAAACCGACTCCTTTATTTATCAAATATAACTGACGCTTGGCAACTATAAAAGCATTAGATGATTTGATTCAACAATATTAAAATAGAAATTATATTTAGTTGTAAAAAAAAAATCTATTGCGTTTAACATATCTGAGAATGATAAAAAGGGGTCGGATTCGTTCTTATTTGAAATTAGATTTATATATTTTTATAGACAGTTATTTCAATCACTTGTTGTAGACTTGCTATCGATTTTGTTGGACTTTGTCCTTCGAGCAAGATTTTTGACACAGACAAAATTAATGCAAAATGTCGATGAAATCTTAACTGTGTCATTTGTCTCGAGAAGTATTCGATGCGTTAACGTGCAAATGTCTGGTACCAATGAAATTATTTAGTTCCTAATAGTGTTGTCCGAAGATATCGATGGTTAATATAACCTAGCATTTGAATATCGATACTTTTATTATTGGAATTGTCATCTTTTGGACAACACTAGACTCTCAGACATTGTGCGATAATGTATTTCGAAGTGTTTAGGAAAATATTGTTTTTTTATTTTTAAAATTGAATGTTTTGCTGCAAACAGTTACCATAATACGTTTGGTCCAAATGACATTTACTGTGTTACAAATGATAAAATATCGCTTTGCCTTAAAGGCCTTTTGGACCAAACGAAAACATGTTTAATGTGAAATTACTGTGCGCATCTGTTTGGACAATGTCGCATCTTAAATTCGAATGCATATTAAATGAACTTTAGACTTTATTGTGATGATATTAAAGTGGATTTTTAAAAAACCTTTTCCCGTGCGTTTTCATCTTTGCTTTCTGGGATAGTGCAATCGACTCGAATCTATTTGTTCTTTGGGCTTTCTTTTCGTTTTTATTCGCGGTGCATAGACAAGGAGTAGAAAACAAAGGCTACATTACTACTATCGGTTGTTATTCACCTAAAAACTGATTTCAAATTACCACAACCTCATAATACGTAGATATGTCTATGACCAAGGTGTTGCCAACCTTAATTTTGTGCATGTTTGATGCTACTTTCTAGGTAAGATAAAATATAACGCATTGTCTATGCCCCGCGGTTCTCTGATCTGTTTGTGTTGTCACAGATTCTATTTTTGTAAGTACACTGTTGAGCTATATTTTCTCCAAACGATACAATGACCAAAGACGTCTGAAGAGGCGACGCTACCAAAAAAGACATGTTTGTTTTTAGAACGCTTGACAGCGGATTCCTATTTTTACTTAATTCCGGAGAAAGTGTGGACTCGAAGATTTTTTTATATAATTTTTTTTATATAGCGGATTTAAATTCCTCGCTCGTTTGGATGTATTTTTGAAGTTATTCCTATTTATTTATTTTTTACCTTTTTTGTATTATCTTTTTTTATTTTTATCGTTTAGTGTAGTTACGGTTTTTGTCACATTCTAGTTAGTTGTTCACGTTATTTTAGTGATAATTATTTTTTCAGTATTTCAGAGTTTTTTTTTTCTATATAATTTGTAAGTTAGCGTAAGCTTTGTATGAAGTTGATGACACGTTGCCCGAGAAATCATTTAACTATCTATATTTAAATTAAAAAATATTAATAAAATAGATTAAAAAAAAGATGTAACAATTATATGCAAAAAATGTAGATTCAAAATTTCCGAATCCAGAGCTTTACCCAGATATTTCAATGATTTGTGTTTGACGGAATACAGTTTTCTTTTTATATATTTGTATTTATGTGAAATCACTAAACATTTTACTTGTAGTTGTAAAGAAACTATGTAGTTTGATTTTAATTATTTTCTAAGAGTGAATTTTATTTTTTTGTTGTTTGAATAGTATTATATCTTAGAGTAAATGTACTTGGGGGAGTTGGAGTTGCCATGTTTTTTAAATTGTCTATTGTCAAAATGATGGGCATTTTTTTTAATTAGGAGTTGCTTTTTTTATTTTTTGTATATTAGACTTTATTTTACAGATAAAAGATGGTAATTTGTGTGTGAAAAATGTGCATTATAGACAAGACAAAAACTTTGTCTCAATTCAACGACGTACTCCAACTCCTTGTCGAGTTCAGTAGATATTGTTTAAAACTGAAATACTTGAATTTTTATATGAATTTTATTATTATAATATGGTATTTTACTAAATATTAGTCCAATATTAAATCTTTATATGTTTGTTTTATTTTATCATTCCCCCCAATATTAAATATTTAGAGTATTGCTTAGGTATCTACAAATCAGTATTTAGAAATGTATATATAAAATATATGTGTAAAATGTTTGAGTATAAAGTATTGTTTCGTATTGTTTGTCAAACAAATAAATTGCTAGATAGAAAAATTAATAGTAATATACTTAACAATATTAAAATGTACACTTTTATATTAATACGTGGCAAATCAAGTGGCCACCCAAATTCACCGAAAAAACGAAGCAACCGTTGCCCATAAACATTTGCAACTGCAGATGCGTTTCCTACATTTAATCGACTGAGAAGGACGCTCAGAAAGAGGATATTTCCCCTTCTATGCATCCCATCCTCTGCCAAATCCACTTTTCCTTCCCATCATTTACTTGTAAGAAAAGGGTGAGAAGGGAACGTGGACTAATAAGACGGAAACGCGGAAATGGTTCCACTTCACGCGTGTCTTCTGTGGTCATGGTATTGCACAGGGCGAGCCGGCATATTGGTGCACCCAAAAATATTGTTGTTCCGAGCTATACCGCCGTTTACGATTATAAAGTTTTGCATGAGTTAACTGCTGACAAAACAATTAAGTAAAATTACCACAAATCGCAATATCGCACACTACTGTCTAGTCGCAGACCTTTTAGTTTAAGAATCCAGGAGGAAGGAGGACGCCTGTTTTCTGACTTCACAAACTTCATACATTTTTCAAATTGAAAATCTAGGTTTGTATCTAGTAAATATGTACTAGGCCATCCTTAGGTATTGATTCAAAGATGTTTTTCTATGCGCCTTAATATATGTTTGATATTAGGGCGCGTAAATTTGTACGAACTGTACATTGAAAATATATAAACTTTTAATCACTATCATTATCTTTGTCAAAACAGAGAACTATATGTATTATACAGAGATTATGGTCTCGGAAACGAACTATAAGTGATAGTATAAATAGGCGAGCGAAAGAGTATAACCTATTTTGCTGGCAGACGAATCAAGACAGCCAACGTCTTACAGGCCCAGAAAAGCTTGTTCCACAGGCCACTAATATCTATGGATAGGTAGTTGCTTGGAATTTATGCTTTGTGCCGACTTGCTACCTTGTAGCTTGTTGTTTATTCTACCTATTTTTAGTTTGAATCCTCACCACCACTAGCAACTGCCACCTTCCGTTCAAATAGGCACAAAATAGCACGTTTTATAGCCTGTTCATATAAAGACCTCAGTGACAGACAATATGAAAAATGAAGATAGGCGCTGCTATCGCGGTTAGTTCTGTTAGAAAATATGTAAAACCTACATGGGCATAGAAGAAAATCTTGACATATGTACAGCATAAAAAAAGACTTGGTGACACTTTCGATATTGAAAGGCGCTAGTAAGTTTCAAAATTATATTGAATTGCTCAAAGGTCAAATAACCTTCAGGAGTCAGTCGTACGACAAGGATCTTGTAACATTTTTTGATATTGGTGGTCCTAATGGGCTTCTGTAATGTAGTTTATTGTCCCTAATGCCTAAAACCCAGCCTTAGCATTTATTTAATCTGTTCTAAAAGTTTAGGTGTGCTTAATCTGTTTTTTTTTTTTTTTCGTAAAATTGATATACTCTTTGATTCAGTAATGTCATTTTGGAGGAAAATTAGTGAAATATTCAAAGAACTGTCGAACTAAAGTTGTACAATAACAAAACAATGATATAAACAAATCTGTGACGATAAAAATCATAACAAAGTTTACAATGGTGGATAATGTTAACGTAAATTACCAAACGGAGAACTACAACAGGACTACATCTTATGTTTTAAATCATCTCGTACATACCCCAGGGGTTGATAAACATTCACCCGCGCCTCGAACACAAAATGTTTTAACTTTTAATCGTTACTGTCCTCATTGCAACCTAAACTTCGACAACCAGATCGAATATGATCACCATAACATTGAAATGCACGCGTATAAGAAGAAATTAATGTGTACATATTGTCATTCTGTGTTTCGTCGCCAAGACCATTTGAAAAGGCACGTACAAAATTTGCACTTAAACAGAAAATATTCGAGCTGTCCCGTGTGTGATAAAGATTGTAAACGACAAGATCTTATGTTAGAACATATAAAAACGTATCATACATCCAACACAGATGTATTTAGGTGTAGAAATTGTGAATTCCGTTGTAACACTTTAGCAGATTTAGAGAAACACGAAAAAACACATGCATCATCTGAAAGACATATATGTCCACATTGTAATGCAGCATTTAAGCGCAGAGATCACATGGTAAGACATGTCAAATCGCAACATCTAAACCAATCGATTGTCTGTCCGATATGTCCACAAGTTTATAAACGGAGAGACCACGTTGTGAGACATGTCCGGGAAAAACACAAAATGGGCTACTTAAATGGAAAGTTAGTGAAATCATCTGATGTAATAATATAAGTTCTATTATAGTCAAACCATGATAAGTGAAAATGGAATGAGCAAGAAACCTCGATAAGCCATACTCATAGTCTGGAACTGAAGGACAACCTCCATAAGTAAGAAACTTGGATTAGAGGAAAACCTCTTCAAGAGAATATTGCAGTTTTTTGGACTCTTGCTTACCCAGGTTTGACTGTATATTGTTTGTAGTTATATTTATAAAGATTTTTTATATTTAATATTAATTGTAAAGTTGAAAATATAATCAGTTTTAAAAAATTGTTTTTTATTAAACCAATGATTCTTAAATATTTACATTCCTAGACCTCCCTTACCGGTTTTGGTCTACCTGCCACATTTCTTCAACTTGTGAACTCTCAATTTTATTTCTCACTTACCCTCACCAGGTCTAAAGACCACATGCAATTCAGCCGGAACAATTTGGGAATTAATTTTCACTTTCAAAGTTGTAAAAAACCTATTGGAGATCACTCAGTAAAAATATGAAAACATCTGTTGACCCTAAACACAAATAAACACTGATTACCCTTGATAACTGAATTATTACAAATTCAAAGAAGAAATGACCAAAACACCTTTATAGATTTGATTTTTTTTTTTACTAAATTAAAGGATTTTTTACCAATGGGCCATCTGAGTCCATGGACTCAAAAACTATACTAATAGGACCAATTTAGTCTATAGAATAAAAAAATCTAATTGCTCAAATTGATTCTTTGGATTACTAGGCTGATTGGTTCAATAAAAAAAAAAATCTTTCAACTATAAAAAGCTCATCATCAACCTGCCCTTATCCCTATGGAGGGTCGGCACAGTATGTACTACTCCTCCATACATCTCTATCAGCCGTCATATCTATATAAAAACTATAAAAAGATATGTAACATTAATTTAATGATTTTATCTGAACACATTCAGAGATATACCTAGGGTTGCCAGGTTGCGATACCTACTAACTGAACAGACCAGCCAGTTTGGCCGGATATTCGGGTAGAAAGGTTGGACATCCTGTATTATTTAGGATTTTATCTAAGTATTTATAGGTACACTCTCCCTTGGGAAATGTAAAAAGCCTAACAAAAGCTGGACACCTGGCAACGCTAGACATACCTAATTAATAATACAATTTCTTTATTGTCTTCCAATATTTTATTATTTAATTTCTTTTACTTAACCTAAATAAAAAATACATATTTACATTTAAATATACTACAACCAAACCATTTTAATTGACGCAAATATTAAATTTTTATTTTTATAGAGTATACACAAAAAAAAATGTGTTGTTGGGACAGATTTTGATGAAACTTTGGTAGAATATTCTGAATACCCTGAAGATAGTTTTAGTATTAAAAAAATATATATAAAGTTTTATGAAACTTCATCCCTTACATTTTCATGTAAGGGATGACATCCATTACATAAAGCGGAGACAACAATATGTAACAAAACTCTGCACACAAATTTCACAGTTATAAAAAAATCCAACATTTTAAACATAAAATTTCTAAATATGACAGGTAGATAAAAAAAAACAGAAATTCAAATATTCATAAAATTATTGTTAATAATGTATTGTAACAATATAATGCAAACTTAGATAAGTTATTAGAGATTTTTATAATAATGAAAGAACACAATGAAAATTAAATTTTATATATTCAATCAATTCAAATTATGTTGAAATATATATATCTATATATATAAAAGAAAGTCGTGTTAGTAACACTATTTATAACTCAAGAATGGCTGAATCGATTTGACTGAAAATTGGTGGGCAGGTAGCTTAGAACTAGGAAATGGACATAGGATAATTTATACCCCGTTTTCTATTTTTTTTTATTCCGCGCGGACGGAGTCGCGGGTAAAAGCTAGTCAGTTATATATGAGATTGATAACATACAAGAATGACATCTAATCGAGAGTCGATTTTGGAATTAATTTGATGTTTTAAATGACAACACTGAAATTTACCACAGCAAAAAAGCTCCAGAGGCCTTTTTTACTTAACTGTTGTGCTCCGGATTAGGTATTTATAAGTATATCTTCCAGGTTGCACAGGATCGATCATCATTGTGATCTTTGGAGGCCTATGCCCAGCAGTGGATGTTACATGGCTGAGAAGAAGTGTACCTTTGAATCATTGAGCAAAAACTAATACTGTTATTAAACTTAAGTAAATTAAAAAGTTAATTAATAGCTGTACTCAAAGTTAAGTCACTAACTGATTTAGTATTAAAAATCATAACTAAACAACTTTTTAGGTAACAAACAAATATCTGAGTGTACAGCTAATAAACTTAAGTCATTAAGTATTTACAATAATTAAATTCAATAAGGTAAACCTGCATAAATATTTAAACATTTGCCAAACATTATAAATTTATAGTCAACAGTTTGCAAAACTCCAAAAGACAGCAATAATTTCCTCGCTTATAGAAGGTCTTTTCTAACTTCAGTTTCTCGCTTATGGAGGTCATCTCTCAGGAATGGAAAATAACTCTCGCTTATCAAATGCATGACTTTGATTAAAAAAAAATTATGTACATATTTGTCAATAATATGTATTGGTCGGAAGCATACAGAGAGATGTACGCATCATTATTTTTGAAACAGTAAGTACATAAAAGTTTCTGAAGTTTTGCAGTGTATATGCTGACTGTACATGGTTGGTAATATATTTAGAGTATTATTTACTTGTATAAAAATAGAAATAGTTAACTGAAATTTATAGTAACAACTAGTGAGTTTTCATTGCTAAAACACATGTTTAAGAACATATCAGCTTTTTTGGAGAATGAAAGAAGATATGTTAGAGAGTTAATTCAAATACAGTATGGAAGAGTAATATGATAATGCTATTTATGGAAAATGGCAGACTGATGAGAATGTTTTGGAACGAAGTTCCTTATCGCGCGTTGTGAAAGGGGGCTAGACGGAAAAATTCTTACGAAAAGTTGTCACGACACTTTTTGCTATATCACCATGGCAACAACGTGACAATATATAACGAAAATTCATAGAAATAAAATGTACTTCTTGTGAAGACTTAAGTTTTTTATTCATAGAATAAACATTGGTTCCTTCACTAATTAATTGAAAGGAACTTCGTTCCATCCGGGTGTCCCAACACACCTCTCAAGTTTTTTTTTATAATTTTGGCAATGAAAATACACAATTACCTAAAATTACATTAATCATAATCTCTTATGTACCCTACTTAAGTGAGTTTGTAAAGATTTCTTAGCTTTATAATTTAGTGTACAAATTTCACATTGATATGTCGCATTTTTAAAGGTATGCTTATTTTTAACGTGCTTTAAAAGTAAATCTTTATTAGTAAACTTCTTCTGACACTTCACACATGAATTTTCATTCATAATTTGCTTCAATTTCATATGACGACGTAAACAATAACGAGATTTAAATGTTATTGCACACGATTCACATTTCGATTTACTTTTTATTTGATGACGCTTTTTGTAGTGTAAGTCTAACATATTCTTCTTTGTGAAGATAATTTGACACTCATTACATTCGTAAGTAGCTTCTTTTTGTTGGGCTTGATGATTTGATGTCATGTGACGGAAGAAATGACTGTTTTGTGTGAACTTAACACGACAGTATTGACACGTGTAAATGAAGTTACTTTCGTCTTTCCCTTCAGTGCCTTCTTCCTTTTTACGTAAAGCTTGTCTTGTTATACGAATCCTTGGACCACTTTTTGGCTTTTTATTCATAACTATGCTGTAGTTTTTCTATTAGAAATTACACGTAAGCACTGGTAGTCTACGTATGTTGTTTGAGTTTACTCGAATAATTATTGGTTTTTATCATAAATAGTATGTTATGATAATTATTGTCATATTTCAGAGCAAAAATTGTGTAAATAAACAATATTATTGATTTAAAACAACTCAATAAATCGAGAAATTTGACAAACGTCAAAAACGCTTATGTTTGAGAATGAAATGTCAAACTTTTTAACTTTTCTTTGAACCGTTACCGTTACGACCAGTTACGACGCTTGAAATATTAAGCATTCTATTTTCCATTGTTTGGTTAAAAGTAAAAGAAAAAAAATCTGAATTGATTTATTTTTTAATTAGTAGACAAGATATTGTTAAATACTAACAATGTAATTATAATTTTTATAAATATCTGATCGTATAAAAATAGAAACGATGATGTATTGACGATGTTTATGTCTCATAAATTATTTACACTTTTTAAATGTTATTATTATTGGTAACAATGTTTTCCCCACAAATTTTTATTGAAATCAATGACACGTTTACTTTAGAGCTAATTTAAATATCTACGATAAAACAACACAATATAAAACTTTTCCTTATTATGTTATTTTTCTCTTACCAAAACCTTGTTGACTAATGTTTATTTTTAATCCATGATAAGTAAATGAAACAAAAATATTTATATTCAGCCAGTAAATATTAACAAAATAAAATCTGATAAAAGCGTAATATTTATTTATCTATAGCATGTTACTGTACAGTCACGTACATTTGGCAATAGTTATACATTTTTCAATCATGATATTAATCTGGAACACGTAACAAAATAAAACAATAAAAGATAAAGATATATTTACGTAATAAAGACAGATCATTTTGAACTACTTCAAACTAATTGTTGACAAGTCGAAAGATTTCTTTTGTATATTTTGTAAGAAAATTATTGTACAGCAAGACATTTTCTGTCCTTTTATGTTCAGTAAAACAATGCCATTACAAAGTATGGATTTTGTAAAGTTGATGTCAGCATTTGAAGTTATGAACCACTGTTATTTAAAGATTTCCGATGCTTTCTAATGTGCCTGATTGTTACATAGTCAAAGAATATAAATTATTAAATTAAAAATATATTTCATGTGCTGCATAAGTCGATATAAATAAACTACTGTGTAGAAAACTTAGCACCTACATAACAAACTTACCCAGATTCCTCTTTACAATATAATTGTATAGTTAGTAATGAAACGACGGTTGATTTAACACTGATTTATTTTCAAAGTAACGGTAGGTTATTCAAATGTACTAACGTATATGTAATACTATATAGGTAAGGAAACGTATTTTGCTACAAATCGCGGGAAAACATTGAAGAAATTTTCTCAACAATGACGTGAAAGTTACGAAAAATTAACACTACCGTACCGTGAAAGTTACCATTTTTTCTTTTTAAAAGATTTTTTTGGTTGCGGGAACCGACAGACACGATATGAAAAAAAGTGTTTTAAAATTTCTTAATTATTACCGTAATTTCATTGTTTGAAATCACTTTATCAGTAATTATCTATATTTATACGTAATAATTACGATTACAAATTTTTAATTATCTTATAAGAAAATGTATTGCCAGATTACTAAAGTATATAAATAAGAATTGCGCGATATATAGCACAGTGTAAAAATAATCAAAGGGATGGTAACACTAAGATATTGTGTTATTTTTGCTGTGTTGTCTCTGGTTTCCACAGAAGAAACTCTTCAAGTGGAAACTAAGCAAGGGACTGTCGAAGGAAGTTTATCTAACAATGGATTGTATTTTGAATTCCTTGGTATCAGATATGCAGTTCCTGTTAAATTTAGGGTAAGTTCTCGATGATAAATTTAATGGCTCGCCCGTTGATCACAGAGAAGACAAACGTGTATTGGAATTTCCGTGTTCCGTCTTATGATTTAGAGTGTCGGTAGCTCAGGGGTTAAGCACTTGACTTGCAATCTGCAGGTCCTGGGTTCGAATCCCGCCATGTACCATGTGTTTTTCGATTTTCGATTTACATATGTACATTTATCCGACGTTGTTACTGTGAAGGAAAACATCGTGATGCAACCTGCACATATCTGAGAAGAAATTCAATGATATGTGTGAAGTCAACCAACCCGCATTATGCCAGCGTGGTTGACTATGGCCTAGTCACCCCTAACTTGGGGTAGGCTCCGAACCCTCGGTGGGGACGTATAGTGAGCTGATAATGATAATGATGATGATGTCTTATGGTTTTATTGTTAATTTTAATCCTCTTTATCTTCATACCGTTTTCTAAAAAAAAGAATAGGAAGGAGAAGTGGATTTTTATAGATTATGTGTTCAAAGATTCTTTCAGCTGTTCTATAAGGTTCAAACGTATTTTGCATTTATAATGATACTCAGATTATCCATTACTAAACCAACTTTTTCCTAATTCCAGGCTCCTGGAGATCCACCAACCTTTTCAGGGGTATACAAAGCTGATAGCAGAGAAGTACTTTGTCCACAATTTCCAGCACCGGATCCATTAGCTTCGCCTAGTGACAATGAGGACTGTTTAGTACTAAACATCTACTTACCATCACAGTTACAAAATACCACCCTTCCTGTTATGGTCTTTCTCCACGGTGGAGGATTCGGTGTTGGTTCCGGATCATCTATCTTCTACGGCCCACAATATCTAATCAGTCATGGCGTTATTGTTGTTACTGTTAATTACAGATTAAATGCTTATGGATTCCTTAACTTGGGTATAAAGGAAGCACCTGGGAATGCTGGATTAAAGGATATCAGAGCGGCTTTAAGATGGATCAAAGATAATATATCCAATTTCTTCGGAGATCCAGATAATGTGACTGTTTTCGGCGAAGGGAGTGGTGGTTTGGCAGCTATTTATTTGACCATGTCTGAATCGACTAAGGGTCTTTTCCATCGCGTTATATCTGAAAGTGGAACACCGTTCGCACCACAGTCTTTCGATGTTAACCCTTTGAATACTGCGATAAAAATCGCGAAGACTTTAGGTGTTAACACAAAAGATCCTTATGATTTGTATGAATTATACTCAGAATCGGAAGTTTCTAGAGTTGAAGAGGCTATTGGAAAACAAATGAACGCTCAATCTGTTTTCTTACCAACAGTAGAAGAGGTATTCGATGATGAAGAACCATTCTTACTTGATACTCCTTTTAATATCCTTGCTACTGGAAAAGTTATAAACCCAGTTCCAATTTTAATTGGTCTAAATACAGTTGAAGGGTTAACAAGTACATTGGATTATAACACAATTACCAGTCAAATGGATAGAATAAAGAACGAAGATTATTCAGTGTTAGACCAAAGAAGTCTGAAAGTACCTAAAGAAGACAGTTCTGAATTACGAGACATATTAAAAGAGACTTACTTTGTGAACACAACGACTGATGAAGCAGTACTTGGTGGCATTATTAATCTAAATACCGACTTTTCTTACGTCGGACCAATGTCACTTTTTACTAACTTATATACTAATAGTACAGGGTTGCCAGTTTATGCTTACATCTTTAATTATTTGGGCAATAGGAATTTAGGGAGAATTCTAACGAATAGTAGCTTAGAAGCGACTGCTAATAGAGATGATCTGTTCTATATTTTTGAATTGGAACGATTACCATTGCCTATGGATGAAGAGGATGCAAGAATGGTCACTTTTATGACAATGATGTGGACTAATTTTGCTAAATTTGGGTAAGTGTAGTTGTGATTTAAACATTGGTAGACGTCAGCAACAACATCAGTTGCACGAACTGTCCTCGCTCAGTGAAATACCACGATCATACAAAAGAAAGGCGTCAAGTTGAAGTGATTCCGCGTTCAAGTCTGATGAATGCTGGAGGCCTAATTTAAGTTTTCTTTCTCTTCCCACCCATTCCTTATAAGGACAGGGTGGGAAGGAGAGGTGGATTTGATGAAAAAGGGGACACATTTCGACAAATTCGGGTGGTCGCTGGCTCGTTTGCCACCTTATTATTTAAAAAAGTGATGAAAAATCAAAGGTACACTAATTTAACTCACAATTAGCTACGTTTCATGTTCCATGCCGCAACGATTTTTTTGTATGAGAGTGTATGTACGTGTTTGTATGTACGTGGGAGGCGAGTCAGGCACTGAACGTGAAGACACAAATTACTAACTAGTAGCTAATTATTACAATTTTTTCCAGATCACCCACCCCAGAAACAAACAACGGCGAGTGGGTACCTTACCCCCACCACTTGGCGATTGACTTAGAACCTCAGTATGTCTCCGAACTTACACCAGAGCGGGCGTATTTCTGGCGCAGCATTTATTATAAATACGGCGTTGAGATACCTACGGATTAGGTGATAAAGTGTTTTATTAGATTAGTGTTAATTTATTTTATTTAAATGAGAATAAATTGGTATTATGTAATCGGAGGAATTTTATTTTAAATGCATTCCACATTTAGTTTGCAAATTCTGTCTTTAAGTAAAAAACGCCAACAAGAAGTAATAGTACGAAAATTTATACATACCTTAATTATTTTCAAATGAAATATATACTATTTCATAAAAAAAATATTATATTTCAGTATTTTTATTTAAGTTTGGTGTATTTTTAATGGACCTGAAAACCTAATAAATAAAAAAAATATAATTCACGAACATTTCTTTTATTAAAAATCTACGAAATCTTTTATAAGATTAATTTAATATTTGTGCACTTTCTCTCTATATATAAATACATTAATAAATATAAAATAATTGATTTCATAATATGTATATAACAATCTATATTCAATTTAATTAATATAAAAAAAAATCACAACATGTCTAATAATTGTCTATGTTATTTAACATTTAGTAGAATTTTCCTTCTTGAATTAATAAAAATCATCAAAGAATATTCCGTTTTCGAAATTATTTCTTAAAAAAACATAGAATACAAGTTTAATTTAACGGAAAAATCCCAAAGATTTAAAAATATCCGTATCAATAACTACTACGAATAAGGGCCAATGTGCAAATTGACAACATTTCAGAAGCGGCTCTCAAAGTTTCAACCATATAGGAAAATAGACTGCATTGGGCCTTTTATTTCAGCAAAAAAATGACATTTACACATGTAAATGTGTATTTATGTTTAGTGCATGTTAACTAAACTAAGAAGTAGCTTTTAATATTAAAAACTAAAAATAATCAATTTATTACTTTGTCACTTATGTATACATAAGACCCATCTATATGTGGTTCACATATTTTTACATTATATCTACAAAAATTACGATATGTCGTAAGAAAGTAGAAAATACTTTAACAATAATTCGCTTATTCAAATTACAGTTTTTACATAAGGCATTTTAAAGGCACACGATCATGACTAACATACAATTACATATATTACTAGCTGTCGCCCGCGACTCCGTCCGCGCGCAGTTAAAAAAAATGAAAAATAGATGTTGGCCGATTCTCAGACCTACTCAATATGCTCACAAAATTTCATGAGAATCGGTCAAGCCGTTTCGGAGGAGTATGGCAACGAAAACTGTGACACGAGAATTTTATATATTAGAATTTAAACTGCAAAATGTCTAATGTCTATAAAAGCCAGAAATTAACTGCGTCTCAAACTTCAATTAACAATTTTTCTAATTAAAAAATGTCATTTTTTTTTATAACATTACGTAATAAACTAATGTTATAAATATAACATTGAATTAATTAAATATTTATATTCGAAAATATACAATTATTATTTTATTTATAAGCCAATTAAAAATAATACAATAGTAATACTGCTACAAATTTTCTATCATAACTCTCTTCTACTTACTAAAAGCAAAAATCTAAAAATAACTCCGTTATTTATCACCTCCTGTCAAATTTACCAAAAACAGCGGCATTATTTCAATGGCAACACCGTAACCACAGACAAATAACCAAACTTTTACTTTTCACGTTCAAGTAGAACTGTCACTTTCACTCTCACTACTCACCTGCTTCTTCTTACTCTTTTTGTCTTTGCGCCTTTCATCTTTTTTTTCTCTATGCTTGTGCGGACTTTCCCGCCTTATCCGATGATGTCAAATGCCAGAATCGTCAGTTGTATGATGAATGTTATTTAGAGATTCTTCAGAAGAGTTGGCTTTTTGTTTTTTCTTTTTACTGAGAATAAATATTGAATTTATAGAAACCTTCTACAAATATATTAACTGTTAGAGATCTTAGAACAACTCTATAATCATATATACAGAAGAACCTCCAATAGCGAGAAACTCAGGTAAGCTAGAAAACTTTATTGGCGAGAAAAATTTAAAGAGAGTCGGTGGCTCAGGGGTTACGCATCTGACTTGCAATCTGCAGGTCTTGGTTTCGAAACCCGTCATGTACCATTGTGTTTTTCTATTTACATATGTACATTTATCCGACGTTCGTAATATGAAGGAAAACATTGTGATGCTGCACATATGTGTGAATTCCCGAGAGAAAATGATGGTGACGCGGCTCACCACCCTTCACTTTCCGTCTAGAGAAATGGCAAAAAGTGGATTGCAGAAGTTCGTTATGCCACACTAAGTGGAGGTCCGTGATCTCTGCCTACCCCTCTGGATTACATGCGTGAGTTGTGTATAAAAATATCACGATCCCTTGGACTCTCACTTATCCTGATTCGACAATATTACAAAATAAATAAAATTAAAAAAGTCGATAAGTTACTGTACGGAATATTACAGCAGAAGATATTCTAGAAAACACAATCTTACCCTTTCTTCTTTTCATTCTCTATTCCGACTTGATCTTTGAATAGATTCGTTAATTCCAATTCTTTAATTTCATCTGTATTTGTCAGAATAATTGCTCTGTAATAAAAATAATACTATTGTTAGGACTGTTGAGGGTAGTCTCACAAAAGGTTTTATAAGGAAGCATGCGCTGCTGCTCGAGTCAGTCTCTTTCCATCCGTCATTGCGGAACGTCTGACATTTTTGTTTATTTACGTTCGGTTTGAGTTTATTACGAGGATTATTTAGAAGTAGAGTTAAATTCACTATTTCGCTGTTAGTTTATTTCTTTTAAAATACTTTTGCATCAAATATCTAATACTATAATAACGTAATGTTCCGCTCTGTATTATTTTTCTCTCTACTCAGTTCCTAAAGTTAATAGCGTGATGTAAAATTCCTAACTATTCTATTAATTATAATTTTAAATGCAAAAATAATATGTCAATCTCTTTAGAAATACTCAAATCTATATATATAAAAGAAAGTTGTGTTAGTTACACCATTTATAACTCAAGAACGGCTGAATCGATTTGACTGAAAATTGGTGGGCAGGTAGCTTAGAACCAGGAAACGGACATAGGATAATTTTTACCCCGTTTTCTATTTTTTTTTGATTCCGCGCGGACGGAGTCGCGGGTAAAAGCTAGTATAATATAAAAGGAAAGTGAGGGACAGAATATCTGAAGAAATACACAATACAAAATTTAATTCACAATTCTTATCCAATCACGTAATTTTATAATGAAAAAATTATAAATCTTACTAATATAAATGCGAATGTTGGATGGATGGATGTATGTTTGAAGGTTTCAACAGAAAACAGATCTTGATGAAATTTGTCACAGATGTAGAACATAGTCTGGAAGAACACATACACTACCAATTAAGTTTTCTTAAATTTCACGCGGACGGAGTCGCGGGTGATAGCTGGTAATAGATAATTATGGCGGAACAACTGACAGACAAAAATCACCAAGGAATGAAATGCGCAAGATAAAGACCATTTGTGACGTTACAATCTGCCTATACTCATTATGAATTGAAAGAATACAATAATAAAATCAACTCAAAACGCAGCTTCGACTAAAATTCGCGCGGACGGAGTCACGGGCGATAGCTAGTATTATATATATACATATATGTAAATAGTTTTAATCCCAAATTGCTTATTCTATGGCTCGAGTTCGGTGGAACCATTAAATTCTCCCATACATATATATATATACAGGTTATACAAACAGACAGGTCATCCCGTCGATTGTGGCCCTCGACGACCGAGGCCACACCTTTTATATTAGTGAAGGGATAAAAAAAATTTTATCGATAAAAAAATCAATATCTGTCTTCCCTTTTCCCATTTAATGTATAAGGCATTTCGATCGACATTTTGGAACGAAGTTCCTTATCGCGCGTTGTGAAAGGGGGCTAGACTGAAAAAATTCTTACGAAAAGTTGTCACGACACTTTTTGCTATAGTAAGTATGTTAACGACGAATGAGCGCTACTTCACCATGGCAACGACGTGACAATATATAACGAAAATTCATAGAAATAAAATGTACTTCTTGTGAAGACTTAAGTTTTTTATGCATAGAATAAACATTGGTTCCTTCACTAATTAATTGAAAGGAACTTCGTTCCATCCGGGTGCCCCAACACACCTCTCAAGTTTTTTTTAATCATGTTACATTTCACGCAAGATTGTGTGATAACATTTTTTCTATCTTTCATTTAAATTGTCTCCTTTTTACTTTTAGAGTTTGATTCTTAACCTGATAATGATAATATGGGATATTTACTTGTCCAATCTTTTTACAGTCCAATTGAAAGTAGACATTACATGATACAAGTTTTACGTATTTAAATGAAAAATAATTCATTTTTTTAAATATCGATAAACATTTTTGTATCGATATAATTGTGACATCACTAGTGTCGTTTCATTTGTTACGTTCCAAGGTGACAACCCTCCACAATCCGCTATACACAGATTTGTAAATAAAATGCTCCCCAAATCTACAACGTTCCTTTTTGGTTAAAATTCAAGCTGTTTTTCTTCAATTCTTTTTAATTATTAGAGATTACGAGCATCTATATATATCTTACTATTATTATAAATGCGAATATTTAGATGGATGGATGTTTGTTAGAAAGTATCTCTAAAACGACTCAACAGATCTCGATAAAATTTGTCACAGATGTAAAGCATCTGAAAGTACACATAGGCTACTTATTACGTTTTTTTCTAATTCCGCGTGGATGAGTCGCAGGCAACCGCTAGTAGATTATAAGTCTTACCTAATTCTTCCTCCATCTACTCTTTCTTGTCTTCTTGGATCACTGATGACAGATACAGAAGTTTCTCCAATTTCATGTCTCTTCTTATGTTTCCTAGGCTTGCTATGTCTATAAAAAAAATCAGAATGTCAAAAGTTATAATCACTTTTTAAATTTATTGATAAAAAATAAATACGTAATTTTTTTTTTAAATAATATATGATCATTTTATAATTATTTTTTATATTCTCTAAATAAAGTCAAGTAAATTTTTTTTATAAAGTTGCTCACGTCCGTTTTTTGTTATGTTCTTTCCTTTCAGTTTTATGTTTCCGCCTCTTTCTATATACAGAGCCGTTCCCCTCTTCAACGGTCTCCAAATGTAACACGTATAGTCTGTAGATTTGTAGCAAAATAACCTAAACAATACAATTTAGATAAAATTTCAACATTTCAAAGCATTTTAAATAATTAATTTAGAAAACAAACAAAGATTTCTGAACAATCGTAACTAAATGTTAAACTGTAAATTTAATATTTTTAAAGTTATTTAAGAGAAATTTTTTTATAAAGAAAAATCCAAACTAAAATATTTTATCCGTCTCATTATCATTGAAAAAAAAAACAAATTATTAGAAAATAATCGGCAAAAGAAATAAATAAGTCGATCCATTGGTTTGCTCCTATCGTTTATAAATAGCAAAATTTTGATCCAGAACAACTTACCAAAGTATTCTTACAGGTGAAGAATATATTCATATAATTTATAATTTTATAATGCGCTATAATTAATAACCTAAATGCAAGGAATGGCGCGTCTTGTAGTGCTATATTCATTATTATAGCGCACACTTCTATTGAACAACAACATGCACGGCTTGAGTTCCTGTGAGAAAAAAATATTGTAACAATCCGCCTCATTTTCGCATAAAAACTTATATATATTGTTAAATTTAAAAGATAATTTCAACATTTATAAGCAAGTGAAGCACGTCGTGAGCGAAACAGATGTAAAGTGTCGTAACTCGTTTTTTGGTGATAGTAAGTTTTTGTGCTTTTCGAACTCTGCTAAACAACATTTTTATGTTTTCGAAATATTGTTTAAATCATCAGATTATGAATAAAATATACTCTTATCTGAATAATAAGAACACTTGTATACTATTAAGGTAGATTAAAATAATTTTCTTGAAATATCTTATTTTTTGACTTACGTTTATATACATAAGGAGCCATGGAAAATTTAACTTAATTTAAATTCTTACAACCGTTCCAACCTAGTTATAGGTTCGACTACACAACCGTACCTTGCACCATGCAGCTTTTGTCCCACATATCAAAGTTAGTGATGCAACGGATGTCTGTTTCCGTTTCCGCAAGTGCGGAAGTTCCGCACCCTTTTCAACATCCGTTTCTGTTTCTGTTTCCGCAACTTTTATAACGGAGATAAAACGGAACTTTACGACACCTGAGAGATCCAAATGCGCAGCGCGAGACGCGCAGTCCGCGCGCGGCCTTTCGGCACTTGTCGCATTTGTTTGTTTACGTACTTTTTCGTGAATTTAAGCGCGTAATATTTTCTGCTGCTGTTTGAAACAATCAGCTTCTCTTGCTGGAGTTGACTGTCTAGTTGTTGCCCATATAAAATTTGACAACTGGCAAAATGTGACTATTTCATACTTACGAGTTATTAAATGTGCTTTTGAATAAGTGATAACCATGCAAAATATCATCATCATTATTATCATCAGCTCACTATACATCCCCACTGAGGGGCTCGGAGCCTACCCCAAATTAGGGGTGATTAGGCCATAGTCAACCACACAGGCCCAGAGCGGGTTGACTTCACATATATCATTGAATTTTTTCTCAGATATGTGCAGGCAGCATCACTATGTTTTCCTTCATCGTAAGAACGTCGGATAAATGTACATATCTAAATCGAAAAACACATTGGTACATGGCGGGATTCGAACCCAGGACCTGCAGATTGCAAGTCAAGTGCCACGAGCCACCGACGCCTAATAATTATATCTTTTTCTAATCTAGATTATTTGATACTTAGCACATTCACTGTTTACAAAATAAAAAAGTTTTTCATCAAATTCCAGAGTATTGAGTAAAACATGTAAGGATACTAATCAAAACCAGCTTTTATCTTCGCGGTTAAAGATCTTGTAACATTTCATACACACCCACACATTCACACATGTGTCATAGCATTGTCACTACATTATTCCCACAACAAGAAGAGCTGGACTACGAAATACCCGCAAACGCCGTCGAAGTCCCTGCAATCACGAACGAGGAATTCGTAGGCGCATACAACGCAATAAAGAATAAGAAGGCGCCGGGTATGGATCGCATCCCTAACGTAGCTCTGAAGGCGGCAATGAAGGGAGAGCAAAATGGGTTTCAGGAGGTATTTAACAGTGGTCAGCAGTGAATGTATTAATAAAAAAATGTATTTGTTGTTAGTCAACACGAGTGGTTTAGCGAACATTAATTTTTAAATAGTGTAATTTTGTTTCCTGAAAATAAATTAAAAAAAAACACGTATTTTAACTTATTGCAGAACAGTAAAAATACATACATTGAAGGCTAAAGGACACCGATATCCAATGCCTTAATAAATTAAAAACGAATACAAACTGATTTTACAAAAAAAAAATTTTTATAAATGTTTTTTTTTTTATAATTTACACTTCTGTTTCCGCATCCGTTTCCGTTTCCGTTTCTGCTAAAATTTATTTTTGACATCTGTTTCCGTTTCTGGTTCCGGTAAGACACTTCCGTTGCATCACTAATCAAAGTGGCAAAAAAAAGACATTGTAATGGCGTGCATGATGTGTGTATGAAAGCGAGCGTGCATTTAAATTATACGTACATGTCAGACCTATGTGCGGTGCCCCTGGTCTTCCTCGATTTTGTCGCAGTCAGGACAACGGTGAACTGGACTAGAGACCAGGACCAGATGGCCAGTGTGAGTAGGACCAGGACCTTCTCGGTGGCCACTTTCTCGTCTTTGAAGGAATCGAAGAACTCGATTATATCTGCAGCGGTGCCTGAGATAAGAAATATTTATTAACAACCTGTACAGAACATTGGTATCTCTGTTTTTTTTTTTCAAAGATACTGAAAGGAATGTCAATATATCTACCTAACCAATCGTCTCACTTACCAATATAAACCAGTAACAATTGACTGAGCTGATCTCTTGTCAGATCGCCTTTAGGCAACAGCCAGCGACCCACAATCAAAGTGAGCATCAAAAACTGCTCGATTAACGTTACCCACATATCCGTAGGTATCTTGGTAGCTCCAGGTAGTGGGATACCAGTCTATGAACAAGGAAAATATAATTAAATAGGGCAACACAACTTACGAAGTGGATTTGACGGGGGGAGGACATGTACAAATAGATCTGTCTCTTTCATGTAACGAAATGAGCATTTACGTGACCTTGAAACCACTGACTTTACACAAAAGCAAGTGATTTAAGAAAATTGTACTTTACCTCTATAAAAGTAAGGTTTGCTTTCTTCTGCAGTCTCAGGTCTACTTTGTGGAGTTCTAGTAGCCATATCGCTGGCACTACCAGACCCAAATAGATAAAGACGGATGGACAGAACCTGTACATTAGAATCAGCTGTAGTACGGATGAGAAAAACATTTTTGGAACGAAGTTCCTTATCGCGCGTTGTGAAAGGGGGCTAAACGGAAAAAATTCTTACGAAAAGTTGTCACGACACTTTTTGCTATAGTAAGTATGTTAACGACGAATGAGCGCTACTTCACCATGGCAACGACGTGACAATATATAACGAAAATTCATAGAAATAAAATGTACTTCTTGTGAAGACTTAAGTTTTTTATTCATAGAATAAACATTGGTTCCTTCACTAATTAATCGAAAGGAACTTCGTTCCATCCGGGTGTCCCTTGACACCTCTCAAGTTTTTTTTATTCATTAAAAAAGGACTCACTGTACCTATATGACACTCAGGAAAAGAATACGATTCTGATGACATGTTACTCGTCAAAAAGTGGCAAATTCCGTAAAGTTTGGATGTATGAATGTTAAACTCATGACTCCAAAACGGTTGTATGGATCTGGATGAAATTAGAAACTATTACAAATACAATTTTTCTAACTGTTATGAGCCTCGGGGATGTAACAGAACGACAACCAATGTAACGTCTTTATAAGGGTACTTTTTGATAGATTAATAAAGCTTTCTAAATAAGGTGCGGCTGAGAAATGTTGACTCAGTATACCCATTAACAACATCCTGTTCCTGTTATAATAGATGGCGCTGTCATCGCGGACAGTTTTAGCAAATTGCGTAATTATACCGCCTCTAACATGTTCCAAATAAATGTTAAAACTATGGATAATACGCATTTTACTATAAAACCTTGGACGATTTGCAAGTAATTCCTCCATCCGGATTACAAAACCTAGAAAAATAGTCTATGTGTTCTTCCAGACTGTTCTACGTCTGTAACAAATGTCATAAAGATCCGTTGAACCGTTCCGTACATACCTTCAAACAAACATCCATCTATCCATCTAAACATTCGCATTTACGAGTATAATATTAGTAAGATAAAAACTTGAGAGGTGTCAAGGGACACCCGGATGGAACGAAGTTCCTTTCGATTAATTAGTGAAGGAACCAATGTTTATTCTATGAATAAAAAACTTAAGTCTTCACAAGAAGTACATTTTATTTCTATGAATTTTTGTTATATAATGTCACGTCGTTGCCATGGTGAAGTAGCGCTCATTCGTCTTTAACATACTTACTATAGCAAAAAGTGTCGTGACAACTTTTCGTAAGAAATTTTTCCGTCTAGCCCCCTTTCACAACGCGCGATAAGAAACTTCGTTCCAATAAGGTGGTCATATGTTTACTAAACATTTTTAGAATGGGATTTACATCTTAATCTTACTGTCTTACTAATATTATTAACGCGAAATTTTAGATGGATGTTTGTTAAAATTTATCTCCAGAACAGCTCAACGAACTTCACTGAAATTTGGCATAGACGTAGAACATAGCCTAGAACACAGACAACGAATTAAGTTTTTATTAATTACGCGGGCAAATGGTAGACGTTGCAAGAAGCACATTCTGTTGACAATAGTCTTGGATATTTGATAATTGAATTGTCTAGGGACATTTTAAAATATGTATTTATGTTCTACTTTTTTACGATCTTTCAATATAATAATTGTTCTCACATCTGTTTGTTATTTAATGTTACGTTAATAAGCTTTCTACTTCGCTGGTCATTCATAAAGCCTTCAAATGTCAGACTAACGGGGCGACAATATTAAAAGGTCAAACATAGAACAAAAGTATTTAAATATAACCTAATAGTTGACATATGTAAATTAAAAGATATATGAAAAATACAGGATTCAATCTTACTTATATTATAAACTAGCTTTTACCCGCGACTCCGTCCGCGCGAAATAAAAAATAGAAAACGGGGTAAAAATTATCCTATGTCCGTTTCCTGGTTCTAAGATACCTGCCTACCAATTTTCAGTCAAATCGATTCAGCTGTTCTTGAGTTATAAATAGTGTAACTAACACGACTTTCTTTTATATATATAGATGCGAATATTTGAATGAATGGATGGGTGGATGGATGTTTGTTAATAGGTATCTCCAGAGAGGCTCAACGGATCTTGATGAAAGGCATAGATGTAGAACATAGTCTGGAAGAACACATAGACTACTATTTAAGTTTTTTTTATTAATTCCGCGCGGATGGAGTCACAGGCAACAGATAGTTTATTGAATAATATACGAGCTCTTTTTCCTTTTTTATAAAAATTATCTTGCTTCTCTCTCATGTAACGAAGTGTGTAAATGTATAATTTAAAGGAATCTTTAATATTATAGTCATTTTTATTTTATCTATGTTGATTGTTGACAAATTTGTTACAAAAAAAGTAACTGATAACACGTAGAACGGAATTTTACTATAAAACCACAAAAAAAATCTTTTCTTTTTTTCTGGCTTTAAAAAATAAATTTTCTCTATCAAAAACTTACCATTTCCACTCCTGATTATCCTTGATTGTAAGAGTAAAGACTCCTTCAAAGATTAATAATAATATAGGTGATGCTAAATACCAGTACTCTATGCTGTTTTTAAACACTGTCACTTGCCATATAGCAATTATGCCATGACAAGCAAACACCAATCTTGTTATAACGGCTTTTATTGTAGCCAACACTTTACCAACATTCGCCATTTTGTTTTTAATTTAATGATTTTAAATGCGACCCTGTGTTTTAAATTAAATTTAAAGATTTTTTGATTCCGACCCTGCGCTGGTTTGACAGTTATTTTAAAAAAAAAAAAAAAGGCACTGATTTTTAATTTTTATGATTCTAAAGAAAAAAAAATAGTCTTATTAAATGTGTTTGATTCTCGTAAATTATGAAAAGAAATTAAAACAGTTCATCAATTGGAATTGTTTTTTATAAAATTGTTGAAATTTAATCTATTATTTAAAAACATTTTTATCGAAAAATTCTCCTTTTTTCAAACATATTTCATCACTGTTTAAGATTAAATTATACTATCACTTCAAAACTCACTTAAATTTATTTTGAATAAATTGTTTTTGTACAACAAATTGAAGTGTTGTAAAAGAAATCCCGTAACTGACTGAAAAGGAAAATCGGGATGTCCTCAACACGGCTACACTGCTAAAATTCAAATGAAAACGACAAAGTAAAAGTACCCAATCCATTGCCACTTTTCTTTCACACCAAAAACACAATAGCGAACAAAAACAGCAATGTATCCCAATATTTGGTTAAATACGAAAAATTGCCGTTTTGGTTGCGCGCGCATAATTTCTTATAAGCCAATCAGAGATACCTCAGAAAAGGGGCTTGGGATCATTACAATTTAACTTTTACATTCTTCTAATCAGTAAATGATTCTTATTTCCACGTGTTAAGGTTGATTTTCACATGTATTTTTATATCTAAAGGTCAATATTATTTAGTTATTGGTAGGCAATTGCAAAGGCAGGGCAACAAAACCTTCGTGGGCTATACTCAATCACGTAAATAGATGTACTGACTGACTCATCGGGTTGGGTAAAGATTTAGCTACACTAACAGGAACAGACAGTCCCGTCCGAAAAAAGTAACAACTTATGAGACCTCTTGAGATATGTAACTGTTTTCATTTTTATTATCAACTTTAGATTTCTTCGATAATCTATATATATAAAAGAAAGTCGTGTTAGTTACACTATTTATAACTCAAGAACGGCTAAATCGATTTGACTGAAAATTGGTGGGCAGGTAGCTTAGAACCAGGAAACGGACATGGATAATTTTTACCCGTTTTCTATTTTTTTTTCCGCGTGGACGGAGTCGCGGGTAAAAGCTAGTTACTAATATAAATACGAATGTTTAGATGGATGTTTGTTAGAAGGTATCTCTGTTTGTTGTAAGGTAAGGTTTTAAACCATTAATTTTGTGTACGACAGTTACGGAATAATCTTTTCTAATTTAATCTGTTGTGACTAGATTTCTGGAAAGAAAGAAAACCATTGTATTGAAACGCAGCAAAAATAATCTGTCAATCGGATAATTTATGCATGAAATTACTTAATTTTGTACAGATAAGTTTAATTAAAAAAAATCTTAAGCCATCTTTCTGTTTTGCAATTTCAATCTTAAATTGATTCCTTCACAATGAAGACAGTTTTAATTTTGTCATTATTTCTTATCATATGTAAGTATTTTACGTATTTTTACCCTACTAGGAGAAGGGTAAGGAAGAAGGGTTTTTTCGCAGGAATATATTGTTAAATTAAACTGAATTAAGGAATTATATTTACACATTTCACTAGTCGATGATATCATTTATTATCTATGACTTTATTTTTAGCCGACTTCAAAAAGAAGGAGGTTATCAATTCGACTGAATTTTTTTTTCTTTTTTTTATGTGTGTTACTGCGAATCTCCGCCCCTGGTGGTCCGATTTTGATAAAAATTATTTTAATCGAAAGGAAGTGCTTGCAGATGGGTCCCATTTTTTTGTTTTTTTTTTTTTTATGTCAAGTTTCAGGACCTTATTCTAATTTTGTACAATTCATTGTTTCTTTCGTGAAATATTCCAAAAACACATAAACTGTAATGACAAAATGTTTTCTTTCGTTTGTTTAAGGACCCTTGTACACAAAGCAAAGTAAATCGTCGAAACTTGGGAAGGGGAAGTAGGTTTGGCGGAAGAGGGGACACATAGGAAGGAGAAATATACTCTTTTTGTACGTCCCCTTCTCCGTTGATTAAAGGTAGGCAACGCATCTGAATTTGCGGATGTCTATTAGGTCCTTACATATGAAATTGGAGTTTTGTATGGGAGGAACAAAAAGTCGAATATTTTTTAATATAATATATTTAATTAATCAAAGTATGAACCATTATTTTCTATGCACTTTTGCCATCTCATAGGTACTTCATTGATCCCTTTACTAAAAAAACCAGTCGGACGGGAATCAATAAAATCTTTGAAGGCGATTTGAACTGCCCCATCGGAGTTGAATTTTTTCCCTTGCAAGAAGTTATCCAAATTTCGAAAAAAATGGTAATCTGTTGGAGCAAGGTCCGGGGAGTACGGAGGATGTCTTAGACTTTCCAATTGAAGCTCTTCTAATTTGATAGCCGTCTGTTGCGCAGTGTGTGGTCTAGCGTTGTCGTGAAGCAGCAGTGGCGTGGAGCGATTGACCAGCCTAGGTTGTTTAGCCGCTAGTTTTTCCATCATGGTTTGCAATTGCTGACAATAGACATCAGCCGTAATAGTCTGGCCAGATTTGAGAAAACTGTAATGAACAATACCGGCACTAGTCCACCAAACGCTTACAAGTAACTTTTTGGGGTTAATTTTCGCTTGGGGCAGGATTTGGCTGGCTGGCCAGGATCCAACCATTGCGCTGAGCGCTTCCGATTATCGTAAAGAACCCATTTTTCATCACAGGTAATGATTCGGTTTAAAATACCTTCATTATTGTGTCGGTTTAGTAATGTAACGCAACAGTCGACGCGCGTTTGCCGGTTTGCTTCAGTCAATTCGTGAGGTACCCACCTTTCAAGCTTTTTAATCTTCCCAATTTGCTTCAAGTGAATTAAAACAGTTTTATCACTAACATCGCAGCCTGCAGCTAACTCGGACGTGGTTTGCGATGGATCCGCTTCCACAATAGCCTCCAACTCTTCATTATCAACTTGAGTCTCAGGCCGTCCACGGGGCTTGTTCTGCAGATCGAAATTTCCAGAACGAAAACGTTGGAACCAAAAACGAACTGTGTTTTCTTTTGCAACACGACCGCCCTACACATCATTCACCCTTCGAGTCGTTTCCGCAGCACTAGTGCCACGGCGGAACTCGTACTCGTAAATAATGCGATATTTTAAGTTTTCCATTTTGTAAAATGAGTGACGCAAACAGAAAAAAAACAGAAGAAAAAAACAAATGAATGACGGTCATCGAACCACAAATACATGAGTCTATAGCTGTACAAATTTGAATTTGGAATTCCTTACCAAAGAGGAGAAATTCGTGATTAAAGTGGCCAGTACGAGAAACGCCAATTTCATATGTAAGGACCTAATATGGGCAACGGTCGCCTCGCTATTGCGGCGAATCCAGGTGGCCGTTTGCTCGTTTGCCACCTTATGATATAAAAAAAACTAATATTGTAAGGTCGAGTCACGAGAAACAAACAGCGTTGAATCGTCAACGAGAGTCGTCTATTCAACTTTCAACTGTATAGATTTGCTACACCATATTCAAAATTGCATTGACTTTCAGATCAGAGACTGGTGATCACGATAACAGATTTTTTTTTTTTTTTGTGACTGAGTAGTCACTGTTTGCCTAGAGGAGGCATTTACAGTTTCACCGGGCTCGAGGTGGCCGGGCGCAGATGGCGCTTAGCCTAAACCTCGTTTAAGAGTAACTAGGCTCGAGGGCTCCCTCAGGAGCCTCGGCTCGGGCTGTTACTTCGTTATTACTACCGGATTGGAAAGATTAAAATGTCGGCGACGTACTTTTTTTTATAGGAGAAGGGGGCAAACAAGCAACGGACCGCCTAAAGTTATTTGATCCGACGCCCATAGACATCCACAACGCTAGAGGAATCGCAGATACGTTGCCGGCCTTTAAGGAAGGTTATACTCTTTTCTTGAAGGTCCATAAGTAACTGTGTTATTGTATTATATTGTGTTCCTGTTATTGTATTGCGTTAGTTGCCTAACGACTAAAATCATCGAGTTTCGAAGATTTACATTACCTTGTGTACGAAGGTCCTTACAAGTTATAAGTTTAAACTGTTTTTTTTACAGTTATCATCATTATCTCCTTGATCTTGTCCCACCTACGTAGGGTCGGTGCAGCAGGTTTCCGTCCTCCAAATGAATCTGTCTGCCATCATTTCCATTGTCACCCCCTTCTTGATCATGTCATCTTTCACGTATGTCATCTCTTCCTAGACCTACCTCTACCGGTGTACCTCCACACTCATACTTAACGTTTTTTTTTTACAGTAATCAATAATGTATTATCAAATCGAAGAGAACTTGATAGTTATATAAAAAATATACAAAAACATTTCGGAAAATATCCACTAATACTCGATAAAAGTGAGGAAATAACAACGATATTTGACAAAGAAACTGTTAGTGAAGAATTGAAAAAATTAATTGGTCGAGCTGGAGACGATGAAATAATGAATTACGATATAGACGACATTGATTTAAGAAATGATTTGTCAAAATTGTAACATAAATGTATTTAAATGTAAAATTAAATAAACATCTTACCAATCTAATGCTGTTAGCATATAATAAGTCGTTCGGAAAGTCATTTAATTTTTTCTCGACTTACAATTCGTATATTTTCGACGAAGATGCGGAATATTTAAATTAAACTTACTCTTGCGCCTATTTTACTAGTTTAAATTTCGACGCTCCCACCGAATAACCCCGTAATAGGAAAAATCAAATTTTCCAGGAGAAGCAAAAAACCGTATTTCTTTAATAACTTCATCAATAATTATTGTACAAGAATCTTTTAGATACCAAAACAAAGCTAATTTTATAGCTACATTGTATTTAATTTTCATTCATGTATTCCGGATGTATTCTGTGCTATGAAGGAAAAATGATAATACCGGAAATAAAAATAAATCTGTTTCAATAATGACTTTTTATCTCCGTAATTAACATTAAGAAAAATATTCAAAAAAAAATCACAACGTGTAATAGGACCTTTAGATGTTGAATTCGACGGAAAAGCAAGAACCCGGCAAGAGTGAATTACAGGATTATTTGATGGGGACGTCGATATGACAATTGTACAGTTTTGCTCCGCCATCTTGAAAATTGCATTGTCTTTGGCGGTGACAGATAGAAATGTCGGCGACGCGCGTTGTGTACAAATCTCTATGACAATGTATTGCGTGTATCGCTTAACGACTAAAGTTGCTCGGTTTAAAAGATGTAAATTTCTTTTTGTACAGAACAACGCTTGACAGTCGCTTCAGAGCGAGAGAAACGTATGGGAAATAAGTTTGTCTGACTCTGAAACGTCTCTGAAACGAAGAAGGACCTAAAATTGTGACGATTTTCGAATTAGTATACATTAAACATTTATTAGAATAATAAAAAAAATCCTAAATTCAGGAAAATGTTCACATCTATGCAGTCGGGTAATAAATAAAACAATTTTTATTTTAAACCATTTTTTTTAATATACAGGGAAATTACGGTCTACATTTTCAGACCACGCATGTAGACCACCGATCACATCCTTTACTCTACTTTTGTGATCCTCGTCTACTTCATCTAAGACAATTTTAGCTGCTAACTGAGAATCATTGCCACGTCTACAGATAAAAGTTACTGTAAAAAAAAAAAAAAATATTTACAACATACATATTTACAAATATTTACATGTCACAGATGTAAAACATAGTCTGAAAGAACACATAGACTATTAAGTTTTTCTTTAATCCACGCGGACGAAGTCGCGTGCGCATCTAGATTATTTCTAAAGTTTTAAACTTCGACTTGGAACTGTAAATAATTACTGTATATTTCAATATAAAATCTGTATTTATATTTAACATTAAATAAAAATAAATAAATAGTATATTTAAATACAAACCTTGTGAATTTTGATTAACCATTTTCAATACTTCATCGACTTTGGCGTCTCGGAATTGTTCTATAGGATAATTTACAGCGCCATCTATACGACACATATTAAACTCAGCCTCACTTCGGACATCTATCAATAGATGGCGCTGATTTGTATTGAAATTATTTCGTAATTGTTCGTTCAGTTGATTTGCATTAATTCTATATTCCGGTGCTAGAATTTGTAAATCTAAATCCTAAGATATTTCAAAACAAATTAATTTGATTAATAAACAATTAAACGGAACAATATAATGGAAAATTTAATAAAAGCAACTTTGGTTTATTGTCTGTCCTTTAAAAAAAAAATTGTGTCTGTGTGTAATATAAAAAAAAATCGTATACAACATGATGTATTTGTGTAGCCAATAACGAAAAACTTATTTTTTGGATTTTTGTCTGTCTGTCTGTATGTTCGTAATGCTATGTTTGTTACAAGTAATCTCTGGAATGTATGGACATATTTTGACAGAACTTTGACTGGAAGGTATCTAATGTATGCGACCATGTTATAGGATACTTTTTTTTTAATTCTGCACTGACAAAGTCGCGAGGAACCACAAGTTAAATAAATAAAAATTTATGATTATATAATCGTTTCCCATATGTGCTTTAACCATTAGACAGAACAAACTTTAAGAAAAGACGCTAGACAAGGGGGGCGCTAGTGAACTTTTATAATTTATTTTGACTTATGCCCACCGGGTTAGATAATTTTGTTGGTCTATATTTATATTTTTTACTTTATATCTTACTAATATTATAAATGTCAATGTTTAGATGTATGGATGTATGTTAGAAGGTATCTCCATAACGGATTAATGTATCTGGATGAAATTTGTCACAGATAAAGTCGCGGGTCACAGCTAATAAAAGAAATAAACAATTAAATATATTTATTACACTATTAATAATAATAATTAATATCACACGGCACACTAATGGCAACATTTCTATTATTATAATCCAAACATGGCAATAAATTATGTTCACTGAACAAATCGCATACATCATTATCATTTTTAGGTTTAAAAATTCTTAAATTTTTCTTACTTGCAACATTAGAGAAAGTTTTCCTCGATGCTGGCAACACACCTCTATTTTTCATATCATTGACATACATAACATATAACTGATATAGATTTTTTACATTATCTACATCAATATATTGTATATTTGTACAAAATTGACATTTAGATCTATATTTAGGCAAATCATCTAAATATTTAACGACATTTAACGTTTTTATTGGATTTTTTGGTATTTTTTCTGGTTTATTTTTTAATAACCAACATCTAAGCATGGCTTCTTTAATACCTAATGTATTTAAGAACATAAGTCTACATACAGACAATCTTTCTTCTTTATATATCAAATGATATAACTTCGAATCACCTTTCCTTGATAATTTCTCATTACGTACTCTTCTTCTTTTAGGTGGAACTATATCTATTAAAGAACGAACATAATTCTTCTTTCCCTTCCAATCTAATTCATTCCAGAAGTAATTGAATAACTCTATTCTTCTATCATCTGTTATAAATGTACAGAATCTATGTATTCCTTTAGCGCAGAATTCCGATTTGCAACGATTTCCCATTTTTCTTTCAGATTTTAAAACATCTTGTATATATTTCTTCTTTTCACCATCTGTTGTACGGAAACCGTAGTAACTTCTGCCTGTCATACGTTTCTGCTTCTCTTCTTGACGACGCTGTGATTTTAAAGAAGATTGTTTCTTCTACAAGGAGAGAAGAATTGATAAATTATTTTTAATCTATATATATAGTCAGAAAGTCGTGTTAGTTACACTATTTATAACTCAAGATAGGTCGAACTGATTTAGCTGAAAATTGATGGGAAAATTTGTACCCCGTTTTCTATTTTTTTTTCCGCGCGGACGAAGTCGCGGGTAAAAGCTAGTTTTATATATACATCTATACCAGTGTATCTCAAAGTGGGCGATAACGCCCCCTTGGAGGCGTTTGAAACCTAGGAGGGGGCGATAAGAGGACCCAAAAAATGGCGGTCATTGAAATTAATTAAAGTAATGAAATTGTGGTTTTTAAGTTTTAGGGCTGAATAAAAATTAGGGGCGCTCTGAAATATAATTGATTTTCAAAGGGGGCGGTGAAAGAAATAAGTTTGACAATCACTGGTTTATACTAATATTATGAAGAGGAAAGATGTAGTTTTATATGTAACAAATAAACTCAAAAACTACTGAACTGATTTAAAAAATTCTTTCACCATTAAAAAGCTACATTATCACTGAGTGATATAGAATATAATTATTACTAGATTTTCTTTAAATCCAAGCGAAAAAGAGCTATTTACAATATATCAATACCGCGAATGTTTTCTTTTTTCATTTAAAACAAACTAAATTTAAATAAACATAAAATTAACTTACCTATAGAACATTCGCAGTTTTGAATTTTCAACACAAAAGCACTAATTAAAAAAGGAAATAAAAAAAAGTATCGTACGAACACAATTACATAGTAAAAGACGACAAATATATCTAACTTGATGGTGTTAAGTGAAACTGAATTATGTCAGCACACTAGCGCCCCCCTGTCAATGTTAAAAAGTGTCACAAAATCCTGTTTGTACTGTAATTATCGTGTCATTTTTTTTCTCTTATCAATACATAGTATTTAATATATAAAATTCTCGTGTCACAATGTTCGTCACCGTACTCCTCCGAAACGGCTTTACCGATTCTCATGAAATTTTGTGAGCATATTCAGTAGGTCTGAGAATCGGACAACATCTACTTTTCATTTTGTTTTTTTTTTTAACTGCGCGCGGACGGAGTCGCGGGCGACAGCTAGTCTATATATATAGTCAGAAAGTCGTGTTAGTTACACTATTTATAACTCAAGATCGGTCGAACTGATTTAGCTGAAAATTGATGGGGAGGTAGCTTAGAACTAGGAGACGGACATAGGGACTTTTTTATCTTGTGTGCATTTTCTTTTATCCCGCGCGGACGGAGTCGCGGGTAAAAGCTAGTATATATTTATATGTCCTAAGTAGGTTTTATATATATTCTGACAGAAATAACACATAAATACAGTCGAATTGATAACCTCCTTCTTTATGAAGTCGGCTAATAAAAGCGATAGTAGCGCCCCTCACTAGTTCAAATACTTGTTTAATTTTAGAAGTTATCATATATCTTATGATATAAAACATGACGCGAGTTGTTACGCAGAACTTAAATTATATATTTACTAGCTTTTGCTCGCGACTCTGTCCGCGCGGGATTAAAGAAAAAACTTAATAAGTATACTATGTGTTCTTCCAGATTATGTTCCACATCTGTGACAAATTTCATCACACTTACAGCGTACAGACAGATTTTTTTAAAAAAAATTGGTTCTTCTTTATAAGCAAAGCAAATACATCATGTTTACGATTTCTTATGTTTTTTAATATTATGTTTTTTTAATTATTATGATATTTATGTTTTTTTTTTTAATATTACTCACAGACACTTCAATGTTATACAGATTACGCGCAGACGAAAAGTAACTAAAAAAACTAAACTAATAAAAATTCGTAATATATTTTTTTTTCTGCATACTTTGAATATATATTTTTTTAGTGTTCCGTAACTGGAGAAGAAAAAAACGGATACGTAATTACTTTGTTGTCCGTCTGTCTGTCTGTCAAGAGTCATTTTTTTTACTTACTTTTTCCTTGGCTTGCGCTTTACAAAATACTTCGTAGTCAATTAATTTAGTCATCGTTGGATTTTCAGAACAAACTGGACAATTGAGATCACGCGAACGAAGTTTTACTGAAAAAAAAAATTAACTAACATTTTTTTTTTGTATAATATTAGATGCACTTTAATTATTACATGTTAGTTCACAATTTAACGGTGACGTAATAAGGACCGTCAGATTGTGAACTACAAATTATAAATAATGTAGTACCATCTGACATCAGTTTACAACTCGTTAAATTATAAATTAACATAATTCACAATCTGACGTTTTATAATATACCTAATTAAATTAATATTAGATTATCCTTTAGTCTGTCAGTTTATAAAATACCTAGTGGATACAAAATAAGACGTACCTGTTCTAAAAGTAACTTCATCTCCGTCAAATATCAAAAATCTTTCAACTAACAATTTATCGTGCGTGTGACCAACAAGTAATTTTATAGCTTCCAAAGCTTGTAATGCACCTAAAAATACACAAATTTATACTAAAATAAAAAATCAGTAGGGCAAAATTTTACCCTCCTTTTTAAGTCGCGGAAATGCGTTGTCATTGTGTGAAACGGTTAAGTTGTCATTTAGATATTATTCAAGCATAGTTAGTCATGACAGTAAAGTCGGGCAAAATTATCAATTAGGTCTATTAAGTCGGGTAAAATTCTCAGTCACGTCAGTTAAGTCAGTCAAAATTATCAGTCACGTTATTTAAGTTAGTCAAAATTCTCAGTCACGTCAGCTAAGTCAGTCAAAATTATCAGTCACGTTATTTAAGTTAGTCAAAATTATCAGTCACGTCATTTAAGTCAGTCAAAATTATCAGTCACGTCATTTAAGTCAGTCAAAATTATCAGTCACGTCATTTAAGTCAGTCAAAATTATCAGTCACGTCATTTAAGTCAGTCAAAATTATCAGTCATGTCATTTCAGTCAGTCATAAATATCAATCATCTAAATCGGGCAAAATTATCATCACTCACGTATATAAAGTCGGGCAAAATGACCATTTAAGTCTGTCATCAGTTATAATTTTAATTTGATGAAACAGTAAGTGATGTCTTTCAGTCGTGCACTCACCTATAACACCTGGTACAGGACCAGCAACACCATTAGCAGAACAACTACCCACAGTCTCCGCTGGTGGGGGGTTCGGAAATACACAGCGATAACATACACCCTGGTACACATCCTGAACAAATTATAATAAACTAGTTATTAAGCTAGTTTATTACATTAAATAGCCTATGTGGTTTAGTCAAGTCACTTACATGAGAACAATATCGTACACTATACATAATACAATATGGTCACTGTTTTAGTTGTCAATTTACTTTTTTACAACAAATCTAAAATGTATTGAGCCTAGCTTTGGTTTAAAATTGATTAAATTAATTTTTTTATGGATGAAGGTAACAATTTATAAAGTTGGTACTTGGTTGGTAAAAGTACTTCCAGACTATATTTTACATCTATGTTATACTAGCCTTTACCCGCGACTCCGTCCGCGCGGAATAAAAAATAGAAAACGGGGTAAAAACTATCCTATGTCCGTTTCCTGGTTCTAAGCTACCTGCCCACCAATTTTCAGTCATATCGATTCAGCCGTTCTTGAGTTATAAATAGTGTAACTAACACAACTTTCTGACTATATATATAGATTTCATCATGATCCGTTGAGCCATTCTGAATAAACTTCCTAACATCCCATCCATCCAATGGATGGATAGTTGGATGAAAGTTTGTTGGAAGATATCTCCGGAACAGATCTTGATGAAATTTGTAACAGATGTAGAATATAATATGGAAGATCATATTGACTAGTTTTAAGTTTTTTTCTTAATTCAGCGCGGACAGAGTCGGGAACGACAGCTAGTATGTAATACAGTCGAACCTGGATGAATGAGAATCCAATAGACAGAGTTCCAATAATCAGAGTTTCTCGCTTATGGAGGTTTCTCACTTATCCAGGTTCCGTGTAGTATAAAAGTTTAATAAATCACCTTTTCATTAATATTTCTTTCACTTCTATATCCATAAACAGTCAATTGCCCTTCCATTTTCAATGCACTTCCTGATATCAAAGGTAACTGTAAAAAAAAATTGAATCGGTAAAATAAAACTAACAAACTTGAATAAACGAGAGTTTAAGAGACTGCCATATGTTTCTCGCTTGAGAAGTTTCTCACTTATAGAGGTCCGTCGCGACCAGACAATAACTCTCACTTATAGAGGTTGCTTATTTATTCAGTTCTCGCTTATTCATTTTACACTGTATTTGTCTTAATATATACCAAGCTAAGAACGGATAATATAAATTTTCTTGAAACATCCTGTATCCTAAACAACTGAACTGATTTTGAAGAGTGAGATGTCACTTAATTCTTATTCTTCCGCTGAGTGTCATAGAGTATTTTAGACTTTTTTTTTAACAAATAATGCTTTTTAAATATTCTTACCTTAGCCATCACACAGGCATCATTTAATAAATATCTAGTAGGTACATTATCAGTACAATCCAATATAACATCAAATTTATATATAATATCTAATGCATTACTTGAATCTAACTGTATTGTATACGGAGTTATTTTTATATTCGAATTAATGCTGAAAGATAAAGTAAAAAAGTTAACAATGGTGAACACCAGCAACATTATCTCTTGCACAAATTGACCTCGTCTGGTGAAATACCACGAGCACATATAAGACAAGCGTCAAGTGGAAGCAATTCCATGTACAGACTGTTGAGTGTGGTTCCGGTGTACTAATTTTAGTTCCCTTTCAATCCTTTTCTTATAAGGAAAGGATGGGAAGGGGAAATGGTGGGAAGGAAACGCATTAGAAGAGGCAATATCCTCTTTCTATGCGTCTCCTCCTCCATCGATTAAAGGTCAAAATCGGTCCAGAGAATATCCGGAACTAACGCGACCTTGCGGACAGACAGACAGACATATTTTTTTATTGTTATTAAGTAAACAAATACATCATGTGTACGAAATATTAATTTTATTTCACTAAGGAGATCCTAACCATGTATAGGTATTAACTCTGGTGTCAGACAGACTACAGAAAAAAAAACTACTTTACTCACCTCTTCAATGTTTCCGCAGCACTTTCCGCTTTACTTTTGTTCTGATCACATTCAGCATGCAGTATTTGTCTGTGTATGTTTGTTAAATCCACTTTATCATAATCTACTATACCTATTTCACCTGAAATATAAAAAATACTAGCTGTAGCCCGCGACTTCGTCTGCACGGAATTAAAAAAAAACACTTAATAAGTAGCCTATGTGTTCTTCCACACAATGATCTCCATCAGTGATAAATATCATCGAGATCTATTGAGCCGGCTTAGAGTTACCTTGAAACAAATATCCATCAATCCATTTATCCATCCATCCATTGAAACATTCGCATTTATAATATTAGTAAGATGTTTGAATAGGTATTGTTCTTTTCAAATATCTAGGCAGCTTAAAGTAATCTGTACACAGCATCTAACGTGCCTTACACCCCCTATACATAACATTGTGTCCTATACGGGAACTCGTACGATGCTCCAATATAATAAAATAATAAATTAATCAAGTTAATTATAAAATGGTTAACTAAATATAATTCAAATATATGTTTGAATTCACGGGAGAAAAAAGACAGCGACTCAGCTCGCCATCCGTCATATTCCGTCTCCCGATATGTCAAAAAGTGGATTGCGGAGGTTAATTTGGCCACACCAAATGGAGATCCATAATCACTGCCTACCCCTATGGGTTACAGGTGTGAGTTGTGTGTTATATTATTCAAACAAGAATCCGTCGCATCTCCTAGATTTACTCTTACTAATGACCTTTTCACATATAATACATATATGCTAAAAAAAAAACTCGATTTACTATCTTACCTATGCCAGCACCAGCTAAATACAGAGCAGCAGGACAGCCGAGTCCACCGGCACCCACAATTAACACTTTAGAGTTACACAACTTTTCCTGACCTGCCACTCCTATATCAGGCAGTAATATCTGTCTACTGTACCTGAAAATAATATATGACAGCTGATATAGATGTTTGGGAGTTAATGGTTTATATATACTTGAGAAGATTATATATACTACGAGGCATCGGTAGCTCAGGGGTTAAGCACTTGACTTGCAATCTGCAGGTCCTTGTTCAAATCCCGCCATGTACCAATGTATTTTTCGATTTACATATGTACATTTATCCAATGTTCTTATGGTAAAAGAAAACATTGTGAAGCAACCTGCACATATTTAAGAAGAAATTCAATGATATGTGTGAAGTCAACCCGCACTTGGCTATGGTTGACTATGGCCTAGTCACCCTTTACTTAGGGTAGTCGGTGGGTAGGAGGTTGTCTGTCAAGACTCTTTTGTAAAGGATTTTCACTAATCCAGGTTCAACTGTATATAGTTTAGTAATTACGAGCTTACCTTTCAATAGCCCACTTAGGAAGTTTATCACCATACTGCACTTTTGTTACATTATTTTCATTCCTTGAATACAACGTCGTAAATTCCGGTTGAATACCATTTGACTGCATCTGTAAGTATTTGTAATATACATATGACAATCTTTAAAAATTTAAAGTAACATCTTCTATCTATATCTCTATATATATAAAAGAAAGTCGTGCTAGTTACACTATTTATAACTCAAGATCGGTCGAACTGATTTAGCTGAAAATTGATGGGGAGGTAGCTTAGAACTAGGAGACAGACGGTCTTATAAATAAAATTTTCTAAAGTAAATAAATAGTGATAATATTGGAAATAATAGTAAAATTTTCGTATCCTTCACTACAATTTTTTAGTTAATTTATAAGATTTGATTAAATAGCAAAGAAATTAAATAGTACCGGCATCCAATTTCTTTTCATTTCGAATAACTCGTTCTCTTTTTCTTGTAAAGTTTTTTTTAAATGATCTATTTCTTGTTCTAATCTTTGTATGTGCTCCATTTTAATTCACAAAATAACACTTATAATTAAGTAGAAATAATCAAATTGATAATGAATAAAAAAATACGATAAATGTCATTTAATATTTGACATTGGCAGCAACAGCAGAACACAAGTCTATAGAGCAAAGAATATAATACTCTCTATAGAGAGAAGAATGACATGTTACATTACATACTATAGTATTATAACTTTGGTCTATACGCTTATACTACTAGCGCCATAATGGTCGCCCACATGAAAAAATAAAACGCGGGAATTTTGAATATACGTTTAGTATTTTAATTTATTTATAGTTAAAAATTTATATTGGAAATTATGATTATTTTGATAATTTTGCAAATGTAAGATTTTTTTAAAGAAAGAATAATTTTAAAATGAAATAATCATTATTTCCAATTGTTGTGTTATTGTTGTGTTGTGTTCCATTATTGTGTTAGTAAAAGTTATTAACTTAAATTAGATATAGGAATAATGAAATGAAACAGAGTAATTTAACATCATTTATTTAATTAAATTTAGTTCCCGATTTTTTTTAATTAAGAATCGCTTTAAAGATATAAAAATTATTGATTTTATTATGAAATCACAATTTTCATTATAATGCAGCTCATTATTGTGAGGCAAATTTGATGGTGAAGTAACCTGGAAAACATATTTATTATAACTCCATTTACAAAAGTATTTAATTAACCCAGTAAAGGTATATTTCAATTTGTATACATTATATTAGTTTATTTAAAAACATTATTTTATGCCACACTAGTAATTCAGTAAACTTAAAGTTTAGGAATACAGGGATTCCTAGATTTTAGTTAAGACATACAAATCTTTAAAAAAATTATATTGAAGTTATAAGCATTTGTCAGTCGCTCAACTTTAAAAAATGAACAAAATTAAATTATTACAATTATTATATTAAATATTAAAACATTATGGCAATCTGAATTTTAAGATGTTTAGTCAGTTATTGAAAAACTGTTCTTGCAAGTAATTAAATATAGTAAAATAATAACAACAATAATACTATTAAAAGAAGTGAAATACATACAAAGGCATTTTGGTCCATTTCCACTTGTTGTTTCTTCTGTATATGCTCATGTGAAGGTCCTGGTGTAGGTGAAACCTGAAATTTTGTTAATGTGTTAAAATATATAGTATAGTAAACTTTTATAAGATGGCTTGATTTATATGACATAATGTATTTTTTTATGATTCTGACCTCTTCTCCTAATCACAGTACATTGAATAAGTGGAAGATCTGGCTATTTTTTTTATTATCAATTATTTATTCTATGAAACAAATAAAACCTAATTACATATTATATCTTATGTCACTCCCACAACTGAAGAAATGTGCCGAAAAGTTAGACATAAACTTGAGAAACACAACCCTTCTTTGGCAGTCAGCTAGAAATATTTTTAAACATACTCAATCCTTCAAAACATTTAAGGTGAGCATTTAAATACAATAATTAAAAATACATAAATATTATTCACAATCATAACATACCTGACTAGAAGAACCTGGTATGTTTCTCAGTTTTTCCAATATGGGCTCAGAACCAATAGGTATGGAAAACTTGTTTAAACGTGTTTTAGATATGTTAATAAAAGATTCTTCTGTAAAATGTTTACTGCATAGCATTTTGTGGCTGGTATGTAATTTTTTTAAAAAATCTACATCAGTACAGTTTTCTTCAGGGAAACAGAATTCGGCCCAAATGCGGGATCTGTAATAATAACAGATTATCAGAGACCGAATAAAAGAAATCTTGTTATATCAGATTATTACTTCGAAGCAAAATGTGGATGGATTTTTTAAAAATATTTACCTTAAAACTGTTTCAGGGTTTCCATTCCCAATCTTAGGAAATCGGTGAAAAGTTAAAGTATGATCTTTTGCTAAGGTCACTCCACACTTGACACATTTTCTGTACTGATCAGACATGTTAAAACTTAAAATAATAATGAGGTCAATATTTCACTTATCAGAGTCAATATCTCAAAACTTAAACACTCGCGTTATTAGTTCAAAAATACAATGCAATATCAAAGATTTCGGAACCATACGAGAACACGTTTTGAAACAAATTTGAAAACTTATTTTTTTAACGGTTATGATTTAAAATTGCCATTGCTACATTTTTTTGCGATGTAGATATAAGATAACAAGTGATCGTATATCTTGATTTATAAATACAAATGTAAGAAATAAGACAATTAATAATAGGATTTTTTTTAAATCATGTTTTCTTATTTTTAATTATAAATACTTTATTATAATAATAAAAGGATGAAATATTTTTTTTATATGGCAAGTATAGCTTGGACTATCGCGAGCGAAAACGGCATAGATCTCAGATCAGCGTTAGCAACTTGAAGTGGACTTGTTAAATATTTAGGTTGAGTCAGGAAGTTATCTATTTTTTTTATGACCACACATTGTATTATGTTTTTGATATCTGTTAACACTTTTTATATTTTTGATATCTGTAAACACTTTTTTTATCTGTCACTCTTGGGAAAACAGAAATAAAGAAAAGGCGAATTGTTGGAAATAATAATGGTGTTTTAATTAATAAAATCATCCAAACAAGAAAAGAGAAAGTCCTAGATAAACTCAGTTTTTTACACGTGGCGACCCTGCTTAAAAAACCAGAAAAAAGGCTGAGATGGCGGAGGAAAAAGGAGATATCCCAGATCTAAAAGCCAAGGTGAGGACAGTCTCGAGACGCCATTTTTCTAAATCTGCAAATGTGTTAGAGTCTTTAATAAATGCTTGTCGCATGGACGTCAGCAAACAAGAAGAGATGCAAGCATGTCATAGAGTTGTGAAAGATAACTACATTCAACTCACGAATTACGACACCGAAATTCAGCATGCAATCATTTCATCGGAGCCTTTCGATGAGGTTCGGTTAGAAAATGAAATATCTGACGCTGGAAAATACCGTGCAAGGTGGAGCTTACTTGACACCAAGTACAGCAATTTATTAAAAACATTCACGAAATCGAACCACGAGGCAAATGAAAATAGACGCTTCAAACTACCAACGTTAGATGTCAAAAAATTCGACGGCCACATAAAGAATTGGTTACCATTCTGGGGTCAATTTAAGAAAATCGATGCTGATGATTCCATTGACGAATGTGACAAACTGCAATATCTGTGCCAGAGCATGGAACCCGGCACAGGTGTAAGGAAGTTTGTCGAAAATTTTCCCATTCAACAAAAAAGCTACATAAGTTGCTTGGAGGAACTAAAATCGAGGTATGCCAGAGAGGACTTACTTATACAGCTGTATGTTAGAGAGTTGTTAACACTGGTTTTGAAGAAGGAGAACAATTTAACCTATTTGTATGACAACATCTGCAGCCATCTTAGGTCCCTTGAAGTTCTAAATGTTACCAGCGACAAATATTCACCTTTCCTGCTGCCAATTGTGGAGTCAGCTCTACCCTCTGATATTTTAAGAGTTTGGGAGAGACAGAAGCCTGACAAGGTAGGTGATGAACTCAGCAGTCTGTTGGAATTTATTAAAAAGGAAGTAGAGACCAGCCAACGCATTACACTGGCTAATGATTTTGATGTAACTTCCACTAAAGCTGAACCAACAGCAGCATGCTTGACAGTTAATAATCAACCTATGGCCAAGAAGCAGGTTGAATCAAAATGTATTTTCTGTGATCGAGGACATCCAAGCACTGAATGTTTTAAAGTAGCAAATATGTCTGTGGAAGAACGGAGAGAATTATTAAGAAAGAAAAAAGCATGTGCATTGTGTTTAAAAATGGGACACCATGCGAAACAGTGCAGAAGCTTTGTAAAATGCTTCATTTGCAAGCAAAGACATTCAGCTTTACTGTGTACCGGCAGACAGAAACCTAATGAAGAGAAAGTTCCAGAGCCTGCAACTACAGTTCAGAATTACTCAGCTAACACTACTTCAGTGACTACACTTCTTCAGACAGTTGCTGTGAATATCTGCCAAGGAGAAGAGTCAGTGACTGTCAGAGCATTATTCGACAGCGGTTCACAACGGTCATACATCAAGGAGGAAGTGATGAAGAAGCTTGGAGTGCAACCAGTGGGAACTGAAGGACTGACACACTCTTTGTTTGGTGGTAATAGTATGTCATTTAAGAATTATAATAATTATGGTATAACAGTACAAAGCATTGATAAAACTTTTAATGTAAATTTAACGGCCTTAGGCCAAGAAACAATTTGTAAAAATGTACCTAAAGTCAATATGAATAATAAAACGTTATGTGAATTGTTGAAAAGAAACCAAATCATATTGACAGACATAAATGAGAGTTCAGACATAGGTCTTCTGATAGGTGCTGATTATTCAGGCTTGTTACTCACTAACAATTTTATACAGCTGGGGTCTGGTCTGACTGCAATTAAAACAAACCTTGGATGGACATTACAGGGTAAGATTCAGGATGCAATAATAAACACGAATATGGTTTCTTCTTTATTATGTTTGCAGAGTGTACCAGATTTTTGGAATCTTGAGATTTTAGGCATTCAAGACCCGGTACACATACAATCCAAGCAGAAAAAGGAAGAAGAGGTCCTGAAGAGTTTCGAAGACAGTGTCCGAAGAAATGAGGAGAACAAGTATGAGGTGCAGCTTCCATGGAAAGATGGACATGATTCTCTACTGGACAATCGTGAGATAGCCTTTCGACGTTTGGAATCTGCAACAAATAAATTAAAAACATGTGGTAAGTTCCAAGATTATAACGATATTTTACAGGAATGGGAACGTACTGCCATTATTGAACCTGTACCTCCTACAAGCAATAAGAAGAGTAATGTACACTACTTACCTCACAGAGCTGTATCAAAGGAGTCAAGTCTCACCACTAAGTTGAGACCAGTATATGATGCATCTGCAAAAGATAAAAATGGTAAGTCATTAAATGCTTGTTTAGAAAAAGGTATGAATTTTATTGATAAAATACCTGATTTGTTAATTGGATTCCGCAAGGGTTTGATAGGTGTTTCTGCTGACATAGCAAAGGCCTTTCTACAAATTTCAATAAACCCAGATGATAGAGACAACCTTAGATTCCTATGGTGGAAAGACTTCGAGAGACGTGAGATTATAGAGTACAGACATTGTAGAGTAGTTTTTGGTCTGACTTCGAGCCCATTCTTACTGTCAGCAACAATTCAACACCACCTGGAACAGATAAGAGGTAAGTATAAAGAGACAGCGGATATATTAGCTAGCTCCTTCTATGTTGATAATTTAGTAATAAGCCAAGACACAGAAGAAGCAACATTAAACTTCATTAATGAGGCAAAAGAGATAATGCAAGAAGCGAAGTTCGATTTGAGACAGTGGGTTACTTCTCCCCTGAAAATTAATGAAACTGAAAAAAGGGTAATTTCAGTTTTAGGTATAATGTGGGATACTGTCACTGATGAACTTTTATGCAACCTTCAAACATTACCCCATCCATCACAGATAGGTAAATTAACTAAACGAAGTATCCTATCATTAACACAAAGAATTTTCGACCCTATAGGAATTCTATGCCCTATAACACTAGTTCCACGATTAATATTGCAGGAGATATGGAACAAAAAATTAGCATGGGATGATGAGCTGCCCTCCAATATTGAAACTCAATTTCACGAATGGTATGATAATATGTATTTACTGGAAAATTGCAGAATACCAAGAAGTCTGTCAACCGAACCGCTACAGGAATGCAGTGATGTGAGTCTCCATTTGTTCGTTGATGCAAGCAAAGATGGATATGCTGCTTGTGTTTTCTTGAGAACTGTGGATAGCAAAGGTAATGTGACCATCCGTTTAGTATCTGCAAAGTCAAGGATATCAACACCAGAGAAAATTACTATACCACGTTTAGAGTTGCTTGCGGCTCTTATCGGCTCACGATTAATAAAAGGAGTGAGAGAAAAGTTAAAATTGAATAATAATTATAAAGAATATTGTTGGAGTGATAGTGGAGTAGCACTATGTTGGATAAAGAGACAATTACTGTGGAACAACTATGTAGGAAACCGGGTCAAAGAAATCCGTCAAAATACTGAGATTGATAATTGGCATCACATTCCAGGCCAAGCTAACTGGGCAGATCTGCCATCCAGAGGTTGCAACAGTCGCCAACTGCTCGAGAGCAGATGGTGGGAAGGCCCCCCATGGCTACGACAACAGGCCGAGCTATGGCCGCATTCTGCGCTGGTGGTGGACGAGAAGGAAGCCTGCAAAGAACTCAGGAAAACTGTACATGTTAATACATGTTGTAACGAGGGTATGACACAGGACTTATCATATTTTTCCAAATATTCAAAGATTGTCAGAGTGACAGCATGGATGTTACGATTTATTTACAATACTCACAACAAGAAAGATAAGAAAAAAGGAGAACTCACCTTTGACGAATATGAAGCTGCTGAAAAGAAATTATTACAGATTATACAAGCAGAAAGCAAAGATGATATACAAAAGCATATCAAGAAACTGACTACATTCAATGACAATGATAACATACTCAGGATAAAAACAAAATTGATACTTACAGATTTTCCAGAGGAGGTGAAAACTCCAGCTGTTCTACCAGCAGAAAATGTTATCACGCGAAGATTAGTTGAGCAGAGACATTTACAACTGCTACATGCTGGCACCAATATTATGATAACAGATCTGAGGAAACGATTTTGGATCGTAGGTATAAGGAGATTAGTAAAATCGGTCATAGACAAATGTGTGATATGCAGAAGACATAGAGCAAAAGCTACTCAAGTATCCACGGCACCATTACCTATTGAGAGAATACAACCCCTAGCACCTTTTGAGGTAACAGGAGTAGATCTAGCAGGCCCGATATATCTGCGCGGCGATCTTAAGAGCTGGATTGTGATATATACATGTGCCGTATATAGAGCGATACATTTAGAACTGACACTATCATTGTCAACGGATGCCTTCATCAGAACTTTTCGCAGATTTATCGCTAGACGAGGCCGCCCTAATCTTATGATTTCAGACAATGGGACGAACTTTACGGGCACCAAGAATCTGCTGACTAACTTGGACTGGGATGAAGTGCAACGCGTGTCATCTATAATGCGTATAAAATGGAAGTTAAACAGTCCTACTGCTGCATGGTGGGGAGGATTTTTTGAACGCATGATAAAAATCGTAAAAAATATTTTGAGACGTGTTTTAGGTATGTCTACTGTCTCCTACGATGAAATGGAAACCCTTCTCTGCGACTGCGAGTCTGTGGTGAACGACCGACCGCTCACATATGTCGAGGCGGACGACGCTGACGCACTTGAGCCGTTGCGGCCGTCATGTTTCATACAACCTTTACCGCAATCGCAGGTAACCGATTTTGATATTTTAGATGCAAAAAGCATGAACCATCGCCTGAGATATCTGCACAAAATACGGGGTGAACTCCGTACAAGATTTAATAACGAGTACCTGACTGAACTCGTCCAAAGAGGAAGAGAGAAGTGCGGCGGTATAAAGGTTGGAGATGTAGTTTTGGTTGAGTCGGAAGAGAGGAGGGTAAAATGGCCACTTGGTTTAGTTGTCCAGGTTTACACAGGTAAGGATGGAGTGGACAGGACTGCTAAGGTTAAAACAATGGCTGGGTTTAAAGTACGCCCTTTCCAAAGGTTGTACCAATTGGAACTTTCTTCTTCTGAGGTGGAAGAGAGACAAGAAGTCGCAGACGGACACAACTCATTAGGTAAGCAATATTATATTGTTTTAAACCCTAGCAGCACAGTTAGCAACAAGAGAGCTGCGGTTGCAGAGCTGGATGACGGGCCGACCATCAGACAGAAGGCAGTCACGGCAACCAGACTTGGCCGAATTATAAAATTGCCAAGCAAGTATAGTATTTAATTTTTCCTTTACATATTTTACTGTCCATATTGTAATCTGTTGTGAAACAAATTTTGCTGTCTGTCAATATGATTTGGTTATATTTTAATACAATAAGGTTGTAACATGGTTAAGTAATTTGTCAGGTGACAAAGTTTGAATGAGGACTTGTTTTAAGTGTATAAGAATTCAGAGGCTGACTACAAAAAAAAAAAAAAATTGTAACCTTTTGACAGTTTTCATTTTCTTGGTGTGGAGAATGTTAAATATTTAGGTTGAGTCAGGAAGTTATCTATTTTTTTTATGACCACACATTGTATTATGTTTTTGATATCTGTTAACACTTTTTATATTTTTGATATCTGTAAACACTTTTTTTATCTGTCACTCTTGGGAAAACAGAAATAAAGAAAAGGCGAATTGTTGGAAATAATAATGGTGTTTTAATTAATAAAATCATCCAAACAAGAAAAGAGAAAGTCCTAGATAAACTCAGTTTTTTACAGGACTGACTATCGTACCAGGAGCGTAAAATTATCGTACATGGATCGAAATTATCGTACAATCACTCCGAGTGTATGATCAAAATTTTGCTGCTCTAGAAAATTACTTCTTTCTTCACTTAATTTGAATAATTCCGTTTGTCAGAGCGAATACGGGACATATAATCATAATAATATAACGAAATAACTGCCAACTTTTCTACACAAAATATACGATACATATGAAGTGTGAACATAATCGAAATATCGAACTTATATTCTCTTGTTCGCATTGGTAGATGCTATACTAACCAATAAGAAAGCGTGTACAGCAGGCGCTGGATAAAGTTACAGTATTGGCAGTGGTGAAACTTAGTAGAGCGGATCGTAAGGACCAATAGGAATAAAGAACTTGTATTTCCCGGTATTTTCTCAAGATTTTATTGGACAAAATAAAATCATGCTACTGCGGTTTAGACTATCAACTCAACGCATGAGTGAAATAATATAAATTCTCAAATTTTGCATCATGATAGAAATTATCGTACAATCTGCGTACGATAATAATATACTATCGTACATCGTATGTATGCACAAAATTATCGTATGTGTACGATAATTATCGTACGGTTCCGAACGCTGTGGCATAGATATATGCTCTATCTCGTTCATATTATGGAACCCAGTTAACACAACAACAAAATTGTCTCTGTGTGAAGTTTCTTGTTTTTCGTTCGAAGTTGGCGGACCCTGCTATATATAATTCTTCATCTGAGCTGCTATAGAGTCTATAATATTTTTTTAAACTTGCTTTGGGCAAAAACTTGTAAGACATGAGCTTGATTCCGCTTGAAAAAAAAAAACAAAAAACCAATTTTATAACAAAACTCAATAATTTAACATTGTATTGATTGTTAAATACTTACTTTTACTAAATTCAATCAAAGCTTTAATGGGTATACAAAAAGGGAAAACTCGAAAAGCACGTTACGGAAATTGACAGCTGTCAGTTCCCACGAGACAAATTGGAAACTTGGAACAGAAACTGCATATCGCATTCCATAAAATTAACTCAGGTAAATAATTGAAGTTTCTCGAATTTCTTCACCGGTAATTTCCTTTATTTTTTTTCTTATAAACCGAATAAAGTAAGTCCGTAGGTTTGTGTAATATTTTTTTAGAATTGCGTTAAAACATGTTCACTTTCTATTTATTCATATTGGACTTAATTACTTACGTTTCATTCTTATAACTTCAAGTCCAAGTATATTTAAATGTGAAGAATAATACAAAACAACATAATATAAGTTCGTGTTAATAAGCAGGTAATAAGACTAATTATTAATTAAATATTTGCAAATAAATAATTGTAACCGGTACCTTTGTTTCGTATAAACTTTTATAAGTGGGAGTCATTGTCCGGTCCCGACGGACGACCTCCATAAGCGAGGAAATTATTGCGGTCTTGGACTCTCTCTTGGACGGTCTGGAAGTAGTTAGCTAATACAACTTTTTATGTTACAGATTAACAATGCCACAGGCCCGTCGTAAAACCCCTTTCAGTGGCAAAGCTAAGAAGCAACAACTGCAAGCTAAAAAGAACAAGAATTTACTATTGTCTTGTAAGTTTCACATTTTACTTGATGAGTGTAATACAAGCTAATTAAAATCGTATTCCTCTTTCCATCAATAGCTCTCTAATGTAGAAAGTATGTGCAGGGCAAGTTGGTTTGGTAGGGGAAGAGATGAATCAGAAGGGAATATTCACCTTTCTGCCAACATTCTCTCGTTTGCCTTTAGACAACACATCTGAAATTATATGAAACATCTCAGATCAATTCAATTTCCATCTGTTGGGATCTTATTTTGGGGCCAAAGAAAACTTAGTTAAAATTAATCACTATTGCTGAACAAATATGCAAGGTTACAGCAACAGGAATGGAACAGTTTCAAGAGCATAATAAGGAATAGACAAAACAGATACCTCATAGATTAAATTACTGTGTTTGACATTTATAACATGTTTGCAATCAATATTATTACCACCTTTTAAAAAGCTGAAAATCAGCACAGACACATTTTAGTGTGTCCCTACTTCGCTGAGCTTTTGCCACACTATTATACCAAGTTTGTGCCTTGTGTATGTGTTTCTTTTTTGTTTTATTTTATTTGTATGTTTATTATTAATGATTTTGAATGATTTACCTGTAAGTATTTAGTTCATTTTAAATTAATTTTAACAATGTCTCCCAAGTAGGGTTGGCTACAGGCAGGAAGAAGGTTTTTAAAACTTTGTACACCAACCCCATATGAGTAGGATAAGGCCAGGAAGATGATGATTCTTTGTGTGGTAATAAATGTTTTTTTTTCTTTCTTTTAATAAAATAATCTTTACTACCACAGCATCGACAAGTTCAAATGCATATGATGTGGTGTCCGTGAACTATCAGCCGAAAGCAAGAGGCCGTAGTGATGCCAACAGATATGCTCTCAAGTTCTATAGAGAAACAGATGAAGAACTTAAAATGAAGAAAGAGGATGCACTGTGAGTACATTATAATAACTACTAGATATGGGTAACTCAATGACTATGACTTGCAGATCAGCTCATTACTTAAATGTGTGAGTCAGTTCTGCTCTTTTTGTAAGAGCATAGAGCAGTGATTCTCAGCTTTTTTTTTGTTGCGGCACATATTTAACGATTTAAAATTTGGCAGCACACAAAGAAATAGATAAAAATTATTTAGTTACTACAACACACTGCATAAATAGTTTATCAACTGTATAAAATTAATTGTATCTATATGACATTTCTAGACGCTAATTTTTTTTTCCACTATTTTTCTGTCATTGTTCTTTTATACGAAGAAATACAGATACAGTGTGTGTGTGTGCAGCAAGTCAGCGAAAGTCAAAATTTGGCGGCACAGTGGTTGAGAATCACTGGCATAGAGTTATGGTTTGAGTTTTGAGCTGTGAACTGCTAGTCACAAAAGCCTGCGTTCATTGACTCATATAGTTGATTACCCTATTGATTCAGGAGGGTAATGTGATCCTTGTCTGTGCGCGTACTTGAATTTTATGGAAATGACATAACATACATTAACACATTATATGGATTTATATTGGAATCTTTCAATGTTTAAATTGATGACATAAAAATGTCTGTCTTACTAATGTTAATTTTTGGATCCGTGGATAAATGTTTAATGATATATAAATTTTGTATAGGTGTAGAACATAGCCCGAAAGTACACTTAGTACTAATAATTAAGTTTTCTTAAGCCGAGCGGACAGAGTCACGTGCATCAGCTAGTTTCTAATAAGTCTGTAATTACAGTGTTATAAAGATAAAATTGTTTAAATAGGTTCGTTTTAATTTCTCATTTCCATTGATTCCAACCATATGTATGTCAATTCCGTTGTAATCTAAAGAACTGAGCCAATTTTGATGTGTATTCTTCCTCCAAATGTCATAAGTACAATCAGTCAGTGTTTTAGGTTTTTTGTTTTTTATGTAACAAATATTCCCATTGATTTAATTACGACCAGTTTTATTTGTAGTCTTAAATATAATAAATATAAATTCCAGGAAATGTTTAAATCCTGTATCGGAGAAGGATATGGAGATAGATCCATCGGATTACTTTCCAGCTGAGATATCATTCCCGAAACGACCACCGTGGGATTTTACCATGTCAGTCACTCAACTGGATGCACAGGAACAGAAGTATTTTAGGGTAAGTTGGTTATTGGCATATGTCAACAATTTTTTTCTTAATTGATTTTTTTTGTTTACAGTCAGCAATAACAAATCTTTATTTAATTATTTTAATTATTTAGTATTTCTTTTAAGTAACTGGTCAAAATGATATGACCTCTGCTCATAGACGTAAGCAATTGCAGATGCATTTGCCTAATTTTAGTCGACAGAGGAGGGGACACACAGCAGTATTTCCCCTTCCTATGCGTCCCATCAACAATTATAAAAAAAAATTGTTTAAAATTACATATTATGGTGGCATTTGAAAGCAGTCATAAAATTGATATGATTTATAATTTTTTTCTTTTCTGCACAGGTTTTAGTTATCTTTTTTTTATTTATTAATATTATCCCTGCGCTACATTGTTTGTTCCTGCTTAATACGTATATATACACAATTTACTTATAAATACATATAATTTAACTTAATTATATTTTTTTTAACCATTTACTATACTAAACTTACTAACTAAATTACTTATACTATAACTTGTGTTTTTTTTTTAAATTTTGGACTGTGGCGACGGATGTGTGATTTATAGTTTACAGCACAAAATGTCATCTTTTATTTGCCTCTTTTATACATAGTATCTAGGTTTTTAAGTTTCTTTATTAGCCTTTCATACAAACATCTAGAACTGTATTGTTTTTTTTTTTTATTCTTTTCCATTTTTTCCATATTATAGGTTGCTTATAGTGATGTAGAATTTTTTTTTTTTAATTTTACTTTATTTATTTACAGGAATATATAGATCAACTGCAAGCATCGGAACATTGGAAGGATATGTCGTATTTTGAACTCAACTTGGAGACATGGCGTCAGTTGTGGCGTGTGTTGGAGATGTGTGATGTATTGTTGTTGATTGTGGATGTTAGATTTGCTGTGAGTATATATTTATGTGTTCTTTCAGACTATGTTCTACATCTGTGACAAATTTCATCAAGATCCATTAAGCCGTTCCGGAGATACCTTCAAACAAACATCCATCTAAACATTCGCATTTATAATATAACTAGTTGTCGCCTGCGACTCCGTGTGCGCGGAATTAAAAAAAACGGAATAAGTAGCTTATGTGTTTTTCCAGGCTATGTTCTAAGTTTGTGCCAAATTTCATCAAGATCCATTGAGCCGTTTCAGAGATACCTTAAAAACAAACATCCGTCCATCCATCGAAAAATTCGCATTTATAATATTAGTAAGATTAAAAAGTAAGATGTATGGGTAAAAATTATTAATTACACCCAACAAAATTTTCATAAATACTTTATACAGGTGTTCCAAAAATCTAAAAATATATATAAAAGAAAATGGTGTTACACTGTTTATAACTCAAGAACGGCTGAATCGATTTGACTGAAAATTGATGGGCAGGTAGCTTAGAACCAGGAGACGGACGTAGGAACTTTTTTAACTTGTGTGCATTTTTTTTATTCCGCGCGGACGAAGTCGCGGGTAAAAGCTCGTATAATATATTATTAACTTTAAGTGTCATAGTGTTTTTAATTATTTCAGGGTATGATGTTTCCACCATCTTTATACGAATACGTAGTTAAAGAACAAAAAAAAGATATGATATTAGTACTAAATAAGATAGATTTAGTACCAGCCTCGGTTGTAGCGGCTTGGAAGGAATATCTCATGAAGAGATGTCCCGGTTTGAAAGTTGTTTATTTTACATCTTGTCCGGGATATAATTTGAGAGGTGCTAGCAGCGATAAAGCTGGTAAGTAGAATAGAAATCATTATTAATAAAAAAAAATCTTATTTAAAAAAAAAATTTTTTTTTTTCAATATTCTCGATTTTTTATTGAAACTTTTTAAAATTCGTCGATTTTATTGTTCTTATAGAGCCTTATTAAAATATTACCATCCTTTGTCTAGATTCAGATACGAAATTAAGTTGAGGCAATTCCATACATAGCAGCCATTATGAATTTATTGTTTACTAGCTTTTACCCGCGACTCCGTGCGCGCGGAATAAAAAAAATGCACACAAGATAAAAAAGTTCCTATGTCCGTCTCCTAGTTCTAAGCTACCTCCCCATCAATTTTCAGCTAAATCAGTTCGACCGATCTTGAGTTATAAATAGTGTAACTAACACCACTTTCTTTTATATATATAGATTTTGTGAAAATTATGACATAAAATGCAGTGATATCATAAAATATAGTTATATGTAGTAGCTAATGTTATATTTAAATTTAACGGTTTTTATAATAATTTTTTATTAAATGTTCAATTTAAAGATATTCTAAAAATACTCAGGAAAATTTTAATTCTTACATTTAGTCATGTTTAACTCAACTAAAATGTATGACTCGCAGATCAGTTCATGACTCACATGTTTGAAGCAAATCAGTGAACCGATGCACAGCTCAGCTCAATTTGTACCTTCATATGTGTTTCTTGCTGTGATCTGCGAGTCAATAAACAGCTCGAGGTTTGTTGGCTCACATCGTGATGAGCTGTAAGCTGTTAATTTAGTTTGTTGAACCGCAGCTCAACGGTTAAAGTCTATGAACTGAACCAGTTCAAATGTCTACTTATATCTTGTTTTCTAATACAAGGTCTTCAAGTGCGCAGACGTAAAGGTCGTCAACGTATGTGTGCTGAAGGAGCCACCAAAATATTAGAGGCTTGCAAAGATATTGTCAACGGACAAGTTGATTTGACCACGTGGGAGAAGAAGATTGCTGAAGAGAGTAAAATTGAATTCGATGAAGATGATGAGACTGAAGTTGGTAAGAGATAAATAATATTTAATCATCTCCCTGTCCTTATCACACTCTTGTAGGGTCTCCAGATTGACACATCATTTATTTCAGTCATTAATTTAAGCATTTCACTTATCACATTTTTTAAATGTGTACACAAGTCTTTAAATAAAAAAACATTCTGTATTAAAAGGAAAAAAAACCCTGCATAGAAAGAAAAAAAACATCCTGTATAAAAAGGAAAACACCCTGAATAAAAAAGAAAAAAAAACATCCTGTATGAAAAGGAAAAAAAACATCCTGTATAAAAAGGAAAAAAAAACAAACTAAAAACTATTAAATTCGGTGTAAGAATATACGGATTGTGTTAATCATTAAAAATAATTCCTTTTAGTTCATAAGATTTATATTTTCATATATTCGTAAAAGACTCAAAAACTACTGGACCCATTTCAGAAATTCTATCATAATTAAAATGCTATATTATCACTGTGTAAAATAAACTTAACTATGTTTAATCCATCATCATCACTGAGGGTCTCAGAGTCTACCCTAAGTTAGAGATGACTATGTCATAGTCAACCACAGTCAAGTGTAGTGACTTCACACATATCATTGAATTTCTTCTCAGATATGTGCAGCATCACAATGTTTTCCTTCACAGTAAGAACGTCGGATAAATGTACATATGTAAATCGAAAAACACATTGGTACATGGCGGGATTCGAACTCAGGACCTACAGATTACAAATCAAGTACATAACCGCTAAACACCCGATGCTCTGTTTAATCCATACAATTAGTAAAATTGAGGTGTCTATATGTACAATAATATAAAGAGAAAAAAAATCGCGAAAATCCAATTTTTTTTTTTGTCTAAAGTTTGTTCTGGTTAATCTCCGGAACGTCTGCACCTATTTTGACAAGACTTTGACTGAAAGATAGCTGATATCTGCTAGAGTAACATAGGCTATTTTTTTTTTACATTAGTCAGTCAGTTTTTTTTTTTCAGGTGAAACTATTATTCAACAAGCAGATACATCATATTACAGTCATGAAAAATATAAAAATGGTATATTAACTATAGGATGTGTTGGACAACCTAATGTTGGAAAATCATCTTTGATGAATGCAATAATGGGAAGAAAAGTTGTCTCAGTATCAAAAACACCCGGACATACGAAACATTTTCAAACTATATTCCTCACTCCGCAGGTAAAAATTTGTCTAGTCCAGGTATTCTAATGCAATGCTTTAAGACAGTGTTTTTCAAAGTGGACGTTTAAAACCTAGAGGGGGACGTTAAGGAGCCCAAAAAATAGGGGGCGTTGAAATTAATTAAAGTAATGAAATTGTGGTTTTTAAGTTTTAGGGCTGAATAAAAAATGGGGGGCGCTGAAAAATAATTGATTTTCAAAGGGGGCGGTGAAAGAAATAAGTTTGACAATCAATGGTTTAATATATCGACTGAATTCGCACTCTGTCTTCTATTAAGTCAGAATTAAAAATAATAATAATTGATCTTAAAAGTAGGTAATTTGACCATGTGGGGGTCTGAGGTAACAGTACATTTTGGAAAAGGGGGTCACTTGTACAAAATAGTTTGGGGATCACTGGTTTAGTCGAATTCAATAGAAATCAGTAATTATTTGAACATGTCACTAACTGACAATATCATTTATTTGTCTATGGATTTATTTTGTAATAATTCAGACAAACTATGTTTTAATTTTAAAAAATTACACCTACATAGTATATCACATGATATACTATGTATGTTTTAAATATTTTTTGTCAGAACTAACCACGATAGTAGCGCCTCTCACCGGGTCAAATAAGTTTGTTCCACTATACTATTGTTTATAGTCAAACAAGTATATTTGACCCGGTAAGAGGCGCTACTATCGTAATTACTTCTTGTCAGATAATATATAAAACCTACAAAGACATCTACAGTACAAGTAACTTGTGACAATTTGTTTTTTTTTATTTATTTTTTATGTCACTTTTGTTCGAAATAGCGAAGTGACCGTTGCCCATAGACATCCGCAAATATAGATGCGTTGCCTACCTTTAATCAACGGAGAAGGGGACGCCCAGAAAGAGGATATTTCTCCTTCCTATGCGTCTCCTCTTCCGTCAAATCCACTTGACTGGGGGGCGCTAGTGTGTCATCTTAATTTACTTTGACTTATGCCCACTGGGTATAACTGTGTCAGATTCTAAACTATATATATTTATCAGGTACGTCTGTGTGATTGTCCTGGCTTGGTGTTTCCATCCAAAGTCCCCCGACCCATACAAATATTGATGGGTTCTTATCCTATCGCACAACTCAGAGAACCATACACTACTATCAGGTATATATCAAAACTTTCTAGTCTTCTTAATCTTACTAATATTATAAATACAAATGTTTGGATGTATGGATGGATTGTGTGGAAGAGGATATGCGTAAGAAGGGGGTAAATTCAGATATGACGGCAGATAGAGATGTATGGAGGAATAGTACATACTGTGCCTACCCTCCATAGGGATAAGGGCAGGTTGATGATGATGTTTGGATTTATGGATATATATTTGTTTGAATGTATGTCCAGAACGGCTCAACGTATCTTGATGTAATTTGCGACAGATGTAGAACATAGTCTTTTTTCAAATTTTTTTTTTTATAAAATGCACAAACAAAGTCACGGGTAAAAGCTAGTTTATTCTATTTTCAGATATTTAGCGGAAAGATTGGATTTGCCAAAACTTTTACGTATGGATCATCCAGATAATGATGACACCTGGTCACCTAGAGACATCTGCGACGGCTGGGCCAAGAAACGTGGTTATCTCACCGCTAAAGCAGCAAGGTAAGCAAAACAGATATTTTGTATTTTTAAGTAAGTCAGTATTTTTTATATCATAGGATAGTAAACGAACAAGCTGAATTCGCTAAAATGGCGAATCGACCACTACCAATAGACATCTAATTGCAGGAGCGTTGAGAATATTTCCTCTTACCTAAGTGTCCTCTCTGTTATCAAATTAACTTGTCCTTCCTTTCCTTATAATAAAAAGGTAGGAAGGGAAGGGGACTATAATTTGTCCTCCGACACACACTCATCAGACTACAGTCGAATTCTATGGTAATGGGAGATTATATTTGCACATGTCACTCACAGACAATGTCATTTATTGTCTATGAATTTATTATAAACTAGCTTTTACCCGCGACTCCGTCCGCGCGGAACAAAAAATAGAACACGGGGTAAAAATTCCTATGTCCGTTTCCCGGTTCTAAGCTACCTGCCCACCAATTTTCAGTCAAATCGATTCAGCCGTTCTTGAGTTATAAATAGTGTAACTAACACGACTTTCTTTTATATATGTATATAGATAGATATGTCTGTTTGTAATAAATCTATTTACAGACTTATAAATGTCAAATTATTTATATATATTATAATTTTAAATTAATTAATTAATATTTATTAATTAATAGTAATCTGCCTACCCCTTTAGATTATAAGCGTGAAGTTTTATTTGGTTTATATTCTGTACTTTCAGATTAGATACATACAGAGCTGCGAATAGTCTTCTGAGAATGGCTTTGGATGGAAAGATTTGTCTATGGTTAAGACCACCAGGTTTTACTGAGGAACGGGGTAAGTAAGACAGTACACGGCCCACTTTAAGTTAATGATTTAATGTATTCATTTAGTCATCATATTGATCTTTTAAATAGTATAAATTTATGAAATAAAATTTTTAGTTTACTTTTTTTTGTTTCTCGTTGGGCCGATCGAATTTATAGAATCAATCGGCCCAATGGAAAAATTTTATTTTTACTTTTGCATACACAGTTTTTTTGTATTTTTATTTATTATAAATCTCGAAAGAATTCGGAGAAATAAATACGATTTTTTTTATCAATTTTTTTAATACTATTGTTATTTTTTAAATTTTAAACATGTTCCTTATCTGTTTTTTTTTTAAATTAGAGTAATTGTTTTTACAAGCTTTTATTTTTAATATGTTCCGATGTTTGTGATGAAATCTTACAAATTAAAGATCCACTTTACCCGTTTACTGATTGATGTGAAATGTTGTATACATGTGTAAATTGTGTGATAATACAATATTATGATGACATGGTGATGATCTGATGATGGAACTGGAAGCTGGTCATAGGAACTTCGCAATGAAATCACACAACATTATCGAGTTTTTTTTGTTGACGCGGGGAATGCATTTACGCACTTCGCCGTCCGTGCTGCGGGGGCAGCAGGGACGGTTTCGTGTGGGACTCGCCGGCCGCAGAAGGCGACCGGAATACCCACTAAACCCCGCGGTGTTCTCCTTCGCCTGACCGGGCCGTGGCATCTACGTTAGTTTATCCACGACCCGGCTAGGGGAGCCCCTTGGTAGGGGCTCGACACGTGTAGGGAGGGGCTGTTTTTAACACCCCCTCCCATCACCCTATGATGCCCTCCCTCGGAACACAGGAGAGAGGGCATCCGCCACATTCGGCGCAGCAGGCCCCCCGGCCTGCCGCGCGTGGCCACCTCAAGTTGGTTGAAGGGCCGCGGCGTACCTCGTACGCCGGCGGCCCCTCCCTGGGGCCCTGCGGGGCGGCAGCGTTTCGCTGGCGCGTTCCCGTTCCCGCAGGGCTTCTCTCTTGGCCGCCATCACCTCGCGTGCAAACGAGGCGATGGCGGCCCAGCTCTGCTCGCTGCCGGCCATCGATCTAACGACGGCCGGCAGCGACAGATCGCGTCCTATTGCGCCAGTGAGTGTGGCGCGTTGAGCGTCCCAGGCCGTGCACACGGCGAGCGTATGCTCGGCCGTGTCCAACATTATCGAGTTTAGGCTCATTTGAATCGTCTTAACGAATAGTTTATCTTTTTTTTAATTAATAAAAAAATAATAAGAGTTTATTAATAAAAAAAAAACTTTTTTTTTTTTAGTTTTTCAACAATGTTAACTTACACTGGATTTTATTTTTTTTTATTTTTTTTTTCAGCTAAATACGAATCTTGTGAGGAAATAAAATACGTGAAATGGGTACAAGCGTTAACAAATGATGTTATTGAATCGGATTCTGGTAATTCTGATAATTCTGGTAATAATTCTGAATCGGGAAAAGATACAGATGCTGACAGCGAGAGTGATGATGAGGAACAAACAGCTATAGCAAATAAATTCGCGGCTTTAGCACATGTTGATTAAAAAAAAATCAGAAATATATTTTTTTATTTTTATGAAAATAACCTTTAGGTAATTAAAGTATGGTAAAGCCTAAATAATATTAATAAAACGTCCAAATATGACTAATAAACTTTTATTTTTTATTTTTTTGTGAATTGAAATATGCTGTAAAATTAGTATTATATAAAAAAGAATTATAGATATTTTGATATCAAATTTGAACATAAAATGTGCGGATTGTTTATGGTTTAAAGATTTCCCATTAAGTGTATAAAAAAAATTGATTATCGGCTTTATAATTTGTTCCTACTTATCGGTTATACTAATAATAGTTGTTGCCCGCGACTCTGTCCGTGCGGAATTAAAAATAAAACTTATTAAGTGACAAATTTCATCAAGATCCGTTGAGCGGATCTGGAGATACCTTCAAACAAACATCCATCCATATATCCATTTAAACATTCGCATTTATAATATTAGTAAGATTAATAATTATTTACGCGCGGACAAAGTCACAAGTCAAAGTAAAATTTAGTGATGTAAGTAAATGTATGGATTGCTTTTGAAAAGCTGACTAACCTTGGATTTCTGAGATCTATCTATCGTCATACCTATCATTATCTTTAAAAAAAACAGAGATAATATGTTTTAAACGTACATTTTGGTCTCAGAAACCTACGCTAATAACTATCAGAGTTATTATAATTCAACGTATATGTTAAATAAAAATGTACTTTATTTCATATATTATAAGGTTTATAATCGTATCTTTATATTATGAATAAAAATTACATCATTAAATTGTGTATTTCATTTTTAACTTGAATACGGAATGTGGCCTAGATAATGATATTTAAAAAGAAAACAATAAAAAAAACTAAATTACCTTTTTTATATCATAATGTGGCAAACGAGCAAACGGTCACCTGAATTCGCCGAAATAGCGAGGCGACCGTTGCCCATAGACATCGCAAATGCAGATGCGTTGCCTACTTTTAATCAACGGAGAAGGGGACGCACAGAAAGAGGAACTTCTCCTTCCTATGCGTCCCCTCTTCCGCCAAATCCACTCTCCCTTCTTATCCTTTCCTAATAAGAAAAGGGTGGGAAAAGAAAGAGTACTAAAATTAGGCCTCCGGTACCACACTCATCACTCTGTACGCGGGAATTACTTCCACTTCACGTCTATCTTCTGTGAGGTCGTGGTATTTTACTGAGTGAGGCTAATTCGTGCACCCAACAAATATTGTCGTTGTGGGATCTACCACTGTACCCTGTACCTTTACGTGATAGGATTTTATTTAGAGAAAGAAATGTAAATAAGGTATGTAATTTTTTGTAAAAAATACGTGTAAGAAAGTAATTCATATGACTAAGGATATTAAGATGGATAGAAATGTATGGAGTAATACATTTAAAAGTGTTAGAACCCGCAATAATATTGGATACATAAATGTCCCAACAGATGCAATGCAACGAGCACACAGAACATGCCTCAAGTGCGAACTCTACAACTACAGTCTGATGAATGTGTGTGCTGGAGAACTCATTTAAGTCCACATTTCCTTGCTACCCTTTTCTTATAAATTAAGGGAAAGGGAAGTGGATTTGGCGGAGGAGAGGACGCTTAGGAAAGGGAAATATCTTTCTGTGCGTCCCATCTGTCGATTAAAAGAACTTATCTACAATTGCAGATTTTTCTGGACAGCGGTTACTATTCGCTGCGAATATAGTTGACCTCTTGTTAACTGTACTAAAATAGAAACCGTTTAATACAACATACATTAAATTATATCGGATATAATGACCAAAACCAAAACAATATCGGTTTACTACTGAATATTGTCGGTACTTTCAGTATATTTATGACTATTGCCACTAACACAGCTGTTCGTATAAATAACAGATGCGCGATAAATGTCACTGAGCTAGTGGAAATAGGTTTTAGTATTGATTTATTACAGGTAATTTGGAGTCTGCGTACAAAAGGTCCTTATCTTTCACGATATCTGTTCACAGATGACGTTGATACATTTAATTTGACGATATCGTTTGGTTACGTCCGTTGTATGAAGTCGCCTGAATATCAACTTGCCTTGACTTATATATATTATTGCTTAACGAAAATATTACGCATTTAGTTTGTAAGTTTTTCTAATTTTTGGAAAGGTTCCACCTATATTAGGTGGAACTAAGATAATTTGAACTACACTAGGAAGGGTGCTAAAGAACCCTCGTTTTCTTTATATAGAAAACTAGCGGTTGCCAGTGACTTCATTTATTACCAGACTAGCTGTCGCTTCAGACTCCGTCTACGCCGAATTTAAAAAAAATCATAAGTAGCCTATGTGTTCTTCTAGACTATGATCTAAATCTGTGTCAAATATCATCGAGATCCGTGGAGATATCTTCTAACAAACATTTATCCATCATCCAAACATTCGCATTTATAAGTAAGAATTCAAAAAAACAATTAAAAGGAAATCATGGCAAAAGGAAGCCAGCACAGCGTATGCAAGGACGGCTTAAACAATACCAGTGCTGGTTTCCAGTTGGCTCTATTGTCACTGTTTCTGTAGGGAACCTTCCAGAGTGAATAGCTATTTACTTAACCTCGTACTTTTTCAACAACACTTAACATCAAGTAGGATCCTGGTTAAGCGGTTATTTATTTATTGCAAAACACTATTCGTTAAAATCCCACTGAATGTACTCTTATCACACTCAGGGGAAGAAAACGGTTCGAATGACATCTTAGTCTTTGAAATTGGTTCAGTCGTTTAGGCTACAGGTGGTTACAAACTTATATACCGGGGATGGCGAAAAAACGCTACGCATCATAATATTTTAGGGACATCACTCGTCACAATTTTTTTTATATTCTTCTTGAAGTGCCAACAAAAAGGTAGTTTTATTGAAACAAAAAGCATTAGTACATTCAAAAGTTTTTATTATACATACAGATTGCCATATTACAAAAAAGTGAATGACCAAAGGACAAAAACTAGATAATTGTCACACGAGCGGGTGCAGAAACGCAGTTTTATACAAATGAAGGGAGACGAGTGTAAATCAGCTTTTAACCGGTTTTAAAGGTCACCTCACATAAACTTGAACCATTGAGCTGAGGTTCAACAACTAAATTGATAGCTCACAGCTCATCACGATGTGTCTATGTGCCATCAAGCAGTTTACAGCTCGAAACGCAACTCTACGCAGGTATAAATAGAGCTGAGCTGTGAGTCATTCACTGATTTGCTTCACACATGTGAGCCGTGAACTGATCATGATCATCAATTTTAGTTGACTTAATCATGACTCTGGACATTAATTGATTTAACAATGAAAAAATTAACTAATTTAGAAAACGGCTAAAACACTCAAGTCCATTCGTCCGGTGTCGGGACCGACTAGTTTCAAGAGATTGGTATTATTTCGCGGACGCGGCCCTTCGCTCACTGACACTCACAGTCCCACTCACCCTGATGAAGGGCCCCCGGGGCTCGTAACTAGTCGGCGCCGACACCGGATATATGTACGTGAGTGTTTTAGCCGTATTCTATATTAGTTAATAATTATGTCTCACTAAAGTTTGAATAATTTAATGGAAAAATTGTAATAGTATATAATAGTTCGATAGAATACATAATCAAACATTGAAAAATGTATTGTAAAATATTTAAGAGATATATAAGTAGCCGATATCTATATTAAAGTGAATTATTGCACTATTTTAATAATATTATTATTAATTACATATAAAAGATATATTAATGATACTTTGAAGATAGACGGAAAACAATGAAAATAGTAGTTTTGTTTTTGCTTTAAAGTTTACAAAATATAATTTAGTTAGACAAATATTTTTAATTTCGTTTAGTAAAATTGAAATTAAATTATCTAAAAATCGTAAGAAATAGATTATAAAGTTTATTTTTAATCTACAATACAAATATTAAAGTTCAACTTTTATATTGAAAAAAAAAAAATATATTCTTTTTTATTTTTTTATAATTTTCAATATCTATTTTTAACACGATTTTTTAAATGTAAATTGTAATTTATAGATAAATAAACATAAAACATACTTGGTGTAATAAATATCAATTTATTTAGGAAAAAATTTTTGGCGCCAAAACCATATTAGTACTAACATACGTAAGTTTCAAAGAAATATCTTTTTAAATTACAAGGAGTTAAAATTTCACCTAATATATCGTATTACGTAACTAGAAATATGAAGAACTTGTATGTTAAATCAAATTCAATGTTTAGAAAAGATTTTTTCACATCACTCACAGACAATGTCATTTATTGTCTATGAATTTACTACAAATATGTTTGTTTGATTAATCTGCAATTACAGTGTTAAAAAGGTAAAATTATTTAGATAAATTTGTTTTAATTTCTCATTTCAATGGAATTTATTGGAACGAAGTTCCTTATCGCGCGTTGTGAAAGGAGACGGAAAAAATTCTTACGAAAAGTTGTCACGACACTTTTTGCTATATATATAGTAAGTATGTTAACGACGAATGAGCGCTACTTCACCATGGCAACGACGTGACAATATATAACGCAAATTCATAGAAATAAAATGTACTTCTTGTGAAGACTTAAGTTTTTTATTCATAGAATAAACATTGGTTCCTTCACTAATTAATTGAAAGGAACTTCGTTCCATCCGGGTGTCCCAACACACCTCTCAAGTTTTTTTTTATTATCAGATCCGATTCAATTTTTAGTAATTATAATTTTGTTAATATCTAAATGTATTTAATTTCACTTACTTGCAAACATAGTAGATAATTCTTCAAAGAAATCGATGGAAAAAATCGTACAAATATCTTGAAGGTAATACTATCGAAATACTTTAATTATCAATAATTCCAAATACAATTTATATTTGCACAATAATTTACATATTAATTGTCACAAAATCACTAAATAGAAACGAAACTTCATACAACATTAATTACGTGTTGCGCGCGCGATTGACGTTTAAAAACTGGTATTCAAAATGGCCGCTCCCGCTATTTTAGTAACTGGAGCTGTCAAAAACGGTTTATTTAAACGTTATTAAAAACTTTTTTTTTTAATAAATTCTAGTCGCAGTAAAAAGCCGTGATTTTTGCTATTAATGTTATTAGTATTTATTTATTTTTTTAAATAATTATTAAAATAAAATTCGTTAAGTAAATGAATTTGACATAGTGTTTTATTTCCCGAAATGATTTTAACTAATTTTCCTTTTTACTTTATATTTATTAAGTAAATTTTTTATAAACTTATCTACAAATTGCAAACTTACTTAACCTAATAATTGAAAAATTTCAACAAACATAATGAAAATGACAACTAGAGATATAGTCTGACAAAGTTATCTGTCCCGGTGGACATAAATCAAACTAAATTATGAAACCCACTAGCGCCCCCCTGTCAATGTCAAAGTTACAAGATCATTGTCGTATTTTAGCTGACATGTTTTGGTAATTTTCAGTTTTTTCTATATCACAAGATGGCAAACGGGCAGATGGTCACATAAATTCGCCGAAATAGCGAAGACCGTTTGTTTCCATGCTTATATGTTTTATATATTTTGTGTCAGAACTAACCGTGATTGCAGCGCCTATCACCGGGTCAGATAAGTTTGTCGCACTATACTTGCATACATATTTTCTTAAAGTGAAATATCCACAACACAGAACAAAAACAGTAAGAAAACTTAACTTAATTTATTAAAACACTAGTTTTTCTGGATGTATCCCGTTGAGCAGATCGGTCTACTGATCAATGGATCCAATGGGATTTTTTTCATTTTTTTTTCTATTGGATTCAATTCCTGTTGGACCGATCGATTCTATGGATTCAATTTCTTTCCTGTTGCACCGATTGTTGTTATGGATTCATTATTTTCCTATTGGACTGATTGTTTTTACGTATTAAATTTTTTCCTGTTGGACCGATCATTTTTATGGATTCAATTATTTCCTGTTGGACTAATTGCTTCTATGGATTCGATTCGATCGTCCCAACGAGAAACATCCGTTTTTCTAGCGGTCTTTTGCATTGAAGGCTTTAATCCTTAGTAGAGATAAGATTTCCGTATCAAATAAAAACTGAATATCTTGGATTCCTTTATGTTTTTTTTTTTAATTTATTAATATTTTGCAAGTCATATGTTATTAGAAAAAGATAGATGCACCAAGTAGGTGAGAGTTTTTTACAAATTATTTTTAATTGCTGGATTCAAGTCGATGGTAAATATGGGAATAATTGTGTTATACGTCCGATTGCCCTGGAAAAAAAAATAACGTCTCACATTATGTTTTCCACAGTTCATCTTACTTAATATTATAAATGCGAAAGTAACTATCTGTTTGTGTCGCTATCACGTCAAAACTACTGAACAGATTTAAATGAAATTTGGTAAACATATAGTTTAAAACCTAAGAAAGGACATAAGCTACTTTTTAATGCGAAAAAAGGATTATAAAGGGCTGAAAGAGGGGGATAGAAAATTGCATATAAATATGTAAAGTTCATAACACAAAGATATTATTCCAAACGGACAAAATCGCAGGACAGAGCTAATCACAACATAATCAAATCAAAGTATATAAGCTATTTAACAGTACATAATATATATACCTAGTGCCAAGTCCTGCAGTGAACAGCATCCGTCTTCCTCTCACCAAGTATTCAGGACAACGCGCAAACCTGAACAGTATTGATGCGGTCTCGCCCGCACGGAGCTCGCTGTTACCCGACATTATACCCTACGATACATATATATAAGGTTCAATATTCAATATTCACAACTCACACGTAATACTTAGAGTTAGGAATCTTACTAATGTTAGTATTTTAGACATATAAATGCGAATGTTTAGATCAGTGTTTCCCAAAGTGGGCGATAACGCCCCCTTGGAGGCGTTTGAAAACTAGGAGGGGGCGATAAGAGGCCCAAAAAATGGGGGGAATTGAAATTAAATAAAGTAATCAAATTGTGGTTTTTAAGTTTTAGGGCTGAATAAAAATTAGGGGGCTCTGAAATTAATAATTGATTTTTGACAAAGGGGCGGTGAAAGAAATAAGTTTGACAATCACTGGTTTATATGGATGTTTGTTTGAAGGTATCTCTAGAACGGTTCAACGGATCTTGATTAAATTTGATATAGAGGTAAAGTACAGTCTAGATCAGGGATCCCCAAACTATTTTGTACAAGTGACCCCCTTTTCCAAAATGTACTATTACCACAGAACCCCTTAAGGTCCAATTATCTACTTTTAAGATCAATTATTATTATTAATTCTGACTTAGGTCAATAGAAGACAGAGTGAGAATTAGCAATGCTTTAAGTTCAATATCAACCACTTTAAGATTTTTTTGGTTTAGATGTATGGATGTTTGAAGTTATCTTCTGAACTGCTCAAAGGAATGCAGCAATGTATGATCTATTTATAAAGATCATACATATATCTTCATCCATATTCATACATTCATCATCATTATTATTATTAAGGTGAAATTTTTTCTACTAAACTGATTCATTTAATATCCTTAATAGAGTTATACAACATGTGATCCGCCATAATGTAATGACGGCCATCTTTAATTTATTCATAATGTACTGTATTCTACTAATTTTTATTAAAACTAGTCTATACTAATATTATAAAGATGAAAGATTTATTTGTTTATATTTAATAGACTCAAAAACTACTGAACAGATTAAAAAACTCTTTCACTATTCTGAAGTTACACTATCCTTTGATGACATAGGCTGTATTACTAGATTTTTTTAAAATTCCTAACGGACAAAATCGCGTGTAACTGCTAGTATATGACATATTTACCTCAATAATAGCAGTCTGTCGTACATTGCCGACATGAACGGAGCACTGAAAGCCGGGATATATGGCGGTTGAATGTCTCAACACGTGTACTGTAGCCTGAAATATACGTCATTTTCATATAAATAAAGTACCTCTACAAGCAAGAAATTCTCGCTCATAGAGGTTTTTCACTAAACCGAGTTTCTCTTGTATGGATGTTTAGGCTAGATCCTAAGGATAAGTAGTAATTTTTTTTTATATTACGAGATGGCAAACGAGCAAGCATGAATTCGCCGCAATAGCGAGGCGACCATTGCCCATAGACATTCGTAATTGCAGATGCGCTGCCTACCCTCAATAGACGAAGGAGGAGACGCACAAAAAGATATTTAACCTTCCTATGAATCTCCTCCTCCTATAATAAAAGAGATGATGAAGAGAAAGAGAAGTAAAACAAGTCCTGTGTGAGACAGAGATGAGAGTGTAGTTGAGGCGTGTCTTCTGTAAGGTCGTGTTATTTCACTGAGAGAGGACAATTCCTACAACTTTTGTTGTTGTTGATGTATAACAATGTTAATTTGAATTTTTATTCGAAAAGACACTTTGAGTAATTTCAATTTAATTCTAGTCTAGATTAAATAATAATATTGAAAAAAAAAAACAGAAATTATTCGTTAGAATTTGTTTGTATTCCTAAAGTCACCTGAAAGATATTTTTTTTTGGTAATTATATTAAAAAAAATTCTGAAACAAGATAGAAATCTTCTCGACTTATAAAAGCAATTATTTCTAGTAATAAATCCTTAACAATTACCTGAAAATATAAACATCCCCTAGGGTCGTTAGGATCCTCCAGAGGGACAACATCTCCGCATGCGCATTTCACATCTACATTCTGGTTTGTATCTATTTTTTCACCATCACTGTCAGATCTAAAGTAAAAAAAAAAGATTTAAATTAAGACCAATAATCACGTGACACTTGAAATTCGGGGAAAGGTTCCTAAAAAAAATCACGATAAATCACAACTAGGGAAGGGGGATCTAAGATATCATCTATACATCCCTACTGAAGGTCTCAGAGTCTACTCTAAGTTAGAGATGACTAGGTCATAGTCAACCACAGTCAAGTGCGGGTTGACTTCACACATATCATTGAATTTCTTCTCAGATATGTGCAGCATCACAATGTTTTCCTTCACAGTAAGAACATCAGATAAATGTACATATGTAAATCAAAAAACACATTGATACATGGCGGGATTCGAACCCTGCAGATTGCAATTCAAGTGCTTAACCCCTGAGCCACCGACGTTCTCTATTACCTAAGATAGAACATATGTTTATTTTCTTACTAACAACTTGGTGAAAAAATTAATAATACAGTCAAAGTTGGATAATCGAGAAACTTCTAAAATCGAGTTATTATCCGGTCTTGAACGCGACCTCCATGAGCGAGAAACTCGCGTTACAGAGAAACGTCTATATGCGAGAAAAATATCTCAGTCCCTTGAACTCTCGCTTGTTTGACTGTTTGTAAATTTAAATATTGCTTTATACTAAAAATCCACTTGACTTTAGGTAAAGTGGGGGGGAAGTCTAAAATCTAACCACATATAATTAGGGTGGGGGTCAAAAAGTTGCTAGAAAACAGATTTTTTTTAGAAAGTTAAATTTTTTATGAGTAAAATTAATTTTACTAGATTTTTTTTTTAAATGAAGTCGCGGTCAAAATCTACTGTGTTTTATAGTTCTGTGATTTATCTACTATTTCAATTTCTTCGTCTATGGTCTAAAGTTTGATTGGAATCTGGTATAAATTGACATATTCAGCACTCGTATTGTCTATGACAGTGTTTCCCAAAGTGGGCGATAACGCCCCCTTGGGGGCGTTTGAAACCTAGGAGGGGGCGATAAGGGGCCCAAAAAATGGGGGGCATTGAAATTAATTAAAGTAATGAAATTGTGGTTTTTAAGTTTTAGGGCTGAATAAAAATTAGGGCGCTCTGAAATATAATTGATTTTCAAAGAGGGCGGTGAGAGAAATAAGTTTGACAATCACTGGTCTATGGTTTTATAACTTACCTATAAATATTGCCCTCTTCTATCTTGTCTTTACATTTGACGAGACAATTCTCAACATTAGCGATGTCTTGTAAGAAATTTTTATTTTTCCTGCGCACATTTTTACGATTTTTCGTCTCTTTTGATTGTGAATTACGAATTACTTGCGGTATCTGTAATTATATAATATACTAATATTATAAATGCGAATGTTTAAATGTATGTTTGTTTGAAGTTATCTCCGGAACAGTTCAACAGATCTTGATGAAATTTGTCACAGATGTAGAACATAGTCTGGAAGAAAAACTAGGCTACTTATTAAGTTTTTTTAATTCCGCGCAGATGGAATCGCGGGCGACAACTAGTGAGATTCGACATTTACAATGCAATTAATTCGTATTACATATAAACATTGGTAGTAACAAGTTTGTAGCGGTTATGTGGATTTGAACTAATTATATAAAGAGGAACTACTTATGCCCGCGACTTCGCTCGCGTGAAATATTGTCTTTAGGAATAATTTTAATTATTTAGGCTAATTATTTTACTTAAACTTGTAAAATATTAAAATAAACATTACGTTTTTCTATACAAATTTTCATCCTCTATTCCCTATTGTTATTTTTCACCCTTAAGGGTAAAATTTTCACAAACATTGAATTTCTTATTTATATCAAATTAACAACCCAAAAAATTACTTTCAAGCTGCCAACTATAAAAAAATGATCCTTCCATACAAATTTCCAACCCCCACTTACAACCCTTTACAACCTTTTTTTCACATCAAAAAGTAACCTATGTCCTTTCACAGGTTCTAGACTATCTGTGTACCAAATTTCATTTAAATCAGTTCAGTAGTTTTGGCGTGAAAGCGAGACAAACATATTAAATTATTTTCGCATTTATAATATTAGTAAAGAAGAAGAAGTGTTCCAGTAACAGAGTTTTGTACTGACCCCGGTCCTGCAGCTGCAGGTGCCGAATGTGGGTCTGTCGTGTGGTGCTCTGTACCCCGGGGGCACGGCCAGTAGCACCATGCCCTGGCGCAGTACTGGCGGAGCGCGGTCCAGTCCCAGGCTGGCGCTCTGCCCCGCGCGCACGCTGCCACATGGGACCCTATTCCTATATATACTCTTCACCGATATCTCCACGAATTCACCATTTTCTAACGGACCTGGGAATAATAATAATCTAATTATATCGGATTCTAATCAACATTCTAAACCATAGACAAAGCACATTTTTGGAACGAAGTTCCTTATCGCGCGTTGTGAAAGGGGGCTAGACGGAAAAAATTCTTACGAAAAGTTGTCACGACACTTTTTGCTATAGTAAGTATGTTAACGACGAATGAGCGCTACTTCACCATGGCAACGACGTGACAATATATAACGAAAATTCATAGAAATAAAATGTATTTCTTGTGAAGACTTAAGTTTTTTATTCATAGAATAAACATTGGTTCCTTCACTAATTAATAGAAAGGAACTTCGTTCCATCCGGGTGTCCCAACACACCTCTCAAGTTTTTTTATATGATAAGATGGTAAACGAGAAAGTGGGCACCAGAATTCTATCTTTCATTCAGCAAAGGAATTCATAGGTAGAAGATATTTCCCCTTCCTATGCATCCCCTAATCTATCAAATTCACTTCCCCTTCTCACTGTCTTGTTAAGAAAAAAATGAGAAAGGAAAGAAGACTAAAATGAGTTCTCCAGCACACACTCATCAGATTGTACGTGGAATTACTTCCACTTCACACCTATCTTTTGTATGCTCGTGGGTTTTACACTAAAATTTGTAAATTTCAAAATATTTCTGGTATAAACACAATTTCTTACATAACTATATAACTAGCTGTTGTAGTGACTCTGCGCGGAATTAAAAAAAACTTAAATAACTGTGTTCTTCCAGACTATTTTCTACTGTGACAAATTTCATCAAGATACCTTCTGTATACATTGAAAACATCAGCACGGCAGCCAAAAATTCTTTTTATTTTTTATTAAATCACTTATATTAAATTATATAACGGGCGGGGTGGTTCGCTATCAGAATTATTATTAATTGAGATCACTTGTGGGCTGTAGTGGGGTAATATCTGATTCAAGGACTACACTTGATATCATTTCTTAACTCATTATAATTGATTCACAAGCTCATGTACAACAAACAATGCTTTTAGTTACGATCCATATTTCCAGAATGACCAATGTCAGACGCACATCGTATAAGAAGTCTTTTAGAAAGCGTCTCGTGTTTTAATATCGATTTATAAAAGTTGATTTCTTCTTTTGATTGCGACATTTAATATATAAAATTTCCATATTACAATGTTTGTTACCGAACTCCTACAAAACGGCTTTACCGATTTTTACCAAATTTTAAATGCGTATTCAGTAGGTCTGAGAATCGGCTACTATCTATTTTTCATACACCTATTAAGTTTTTTTTAACTGCGCGTGGACGGAGTCGCGGCCGACAGCTAGTATATTTATAATAATTCCATAAAATTCGCGACTACATTTCGCGCGCCATTCTCTTACTATTTTTTACCTATCTTTTTCTACAACAAAAGGCAAAGGTATTGATGGCCATTATGCCACCTCTTTGGTAGAATAAAAACTCCTTTTCTACCAAATAAATGGGATAAATAATTTTTCATTCAATACTTCAAACATCCATCCATCCATACATTCGCATCTACGAGTATCTATCTATATATATAAAAGAAAGTCGTGTTAGTTACACTATTTATAACTCAAGATCGGTCGAACTGATTTAGCTGAAAATTGATGGGGAGGTAGCTTAGAACTAGGAGACGGACATAGGAACTTTTTTATCTTGTGTGCATTTTTTTTTATTCCGTGCAAACGGAATCACGGGTTTATAATATTAGTAAGATTAACCTACCTATAATCAGGTTATCTCCTTCATACAGTTGTCCTCTAGCGAGCAGTCCTCCAACAACAGGTCCGCTGCTGTCACCAACATGGAAGATCTCATCTATTTGAAATTCACATGTCTCCTGAAAAACAACAGATTCTATCTATCCTTTACACACCAATGGGATATATGGTAACATAATCAGCTCACTATACATTCCAACTGAGGGTCTCAGAGTCTACCCTAAGTTAGAGATGACTATGTCATAGTCAACCACAGTCAAGTGTAGTGACTTCACACATATCATTGAATATCTTCTCAGATATGTGCAGCATCACAATGTTTTACTTCACAGTAAGAACGTCAGATAAATGTACATATGTAAATAGAAAAACACATTGCTACATGGCGGGATTCGAACCCAGGTCTTGCAGATTGCAAGTCAAGTACTTAACCCCTGAACCACCGATGATCAATGGTATACTATATCCTTTTACTAATTAAATATTCCCTAAATAAAAGTGGGTAGACACATCTTTTATAATATGTGGTTAACTCATTGACCTCTATGTATAGACTGGCTATAAGACGTAGTATTTTGTGCCTATTTGATTTCTGCCATTTTTGCGCTGATAGAATTAACTGTCACGTAACATCAACAGGCGCATTTAAATCTTAACAAAGTAAAAGCTGTCATTTTTAAGCAATAGCATATCCATTTATAAATATTAGTGGGTTATACCCGCATCTATTAAATGAGGGTAGTTTCAAATCTCGTATAAAATGTGTATCACATAAGAATAACAGTACCTCCTATATAAAATGAGTATAGCTGCAAATCTACAAAATGAGGGTAAATTGACATCTTGTGTAAATTCAGGGTAAACTAACATCTTGTATAAAATGAGGGTACACTGACATCTTGTGTAAAGTGAGGGTACACTGACATCTTGTATAAAATGAGGGTACACTGAAATCTTGTATAAAATGAGGGTACACTGAAATCTTGTATAAAATGAGGGTACACTGAAATCTTGTATAAAATGAGGGTACACTGAAATCTTGTATAAAATGAGGGTACACTGAAATCTTGTATAAAATGAGGGTACACTGAAATCTTGTATAAAATGAGGGTACACTGACATCTTGTATAAAATAAGGGTACACTGAAATCTTGTATAAAATGAGGGTACACTGAAATCTTGTGTAAAATGAGGGTACAGTGAAATCTTGTACAAAATGAGGGTACACTGAAATCTTGTATACTCGTGTAGGTAAAACTCACATCATCTTGTTGCGGCTGCAAGTCAGGTATGGGCGGTTGCAGCGCCAGTAAGTACGCGTGCAAAGCATTCAGTCCAGCGCCGCGCACGCAGCTCACTGGAAACACTGCCACTTGCTCTATGCAACTGGAATGACATCACATAACATATGACACTCAGGGAAATATTAATCGGATGACACTACCATATGACAACAGAAAATGACTAACGAGCAAGCAATCACTTGGTATCATTCTGATTTGGCTGCCCACATTTAATGAACAGAGACGATTTGATATTCTCCCTTCCTATACATCACCTATCGAGTACTCTTCCCCTTCTCATCCTTTTCTTATAAGTATAAGGATGGGAAAGGGAAGATATCTAGGTTATTCTTTGGCACAGTGTGTGGTAACATGTCCTGCCTAACCAAATATATAAAATTCCTTGCCTTGCGATGCTTCAATTGACTTCTTTATTACATCCCTTATTTATGTACGCAAACAACTTAGTTTTAAATTTTTTCCTGGCCTACTTTTATATCACAGAAATATTATAAATGCAAATGTTTAGATGGACGGATGGATGGATGTTTGTTGAAAGGTATTTCCAGAACAGCTCAATGGATCTAGATGAAATTTGACAGATATAGGACATAGTCTGGAAGAACATAAAAACATTTAATTTGTACTCACCCATCATCTTTCTTGTCCTCATCATCAGAACATTTGTCAATGGAGTCGAGGATCGACTGTTGAGGAGCGACGCAGTTCCGCGCCATGTTCTCATCCGTTATCAACACTGGTTTCTTCTGTTAAAATAAGTTGTGTCATCATCATCATCATCAGCTCATTATACGTCCCCACTGAGGGGCTCGGAACCAATCCTAGGTCAGGAGTGACTAGGCCTTAGTCAACCACGCTGGCCAAGTGCGGGTTGGTTGAATAAGTTGTGTCATAGTGATTAAATGTGTACAATTCATTTGTGCAATAGTGAACAAATATATAATAGAGTTACATTATTCAAACTTTCGTGAAACATTAGCACTAACTGAGTTATATTTTAATGAGAAAATGTGTAAAAATCGATGTAAATATTGATAATGAGAAAATGTGTACAATTGAAGTGTATTTGAGTGAGAAAATGTGTAAGTGACATTGACAGCTGTTGTCGAGGTTCCCGCCATTGCAGTGTGTAGCAAAGTAGCAAAGAACCCTTAACAAGTGAGATTTATTTGAGAAAATGTGTTAAACAGTGTAATTGATGTAATCTAATTGTGAACACATGATAGAAATCCGAATCTTACCTTTTTAAAAGTGGTCTCCCCTTCAGGTGCCAGCAGTACCTCCAGCCGCTGCACCAGTGGTCGTACATTAGCTGGACAGAGTTCACATTTGCTGATGACCGCGAAGAATGGCAGCTCCAGTGCAATTAGTAACGCGATGTGTTCTTCTGTTATACGAGTGATGCCTGCGGTTGCTGATATCTGAAGATGTTTTACTAATATTATAAACTAGCTTTTACCCGCGACTCCGTCCGCACGGAATAAAAAATAGAACACGGGGTAAAAATTATCCTATGTCCGTTTCCTGGTTCTAAGCTACCTGCCCACCAATTTTCAGTCAAATCGATTCAGCCGTTCTTGAGTTATAAATAGTGTAACTAACACAACTTTCTTTTATATATATAGAAAGCAAATGTCTGGATGGATGGCTGGAGGCCTAGTTTTAGTCTTTTTTCCTTTCCCACCATTTTCTTATAAGGAAAGGATGGGAAGGGGATGTGGATTTGATGGAGGAGATGCATAGGAAGGTTAAATATTCTCTTTTTGTGCGTCTCCTTCTTAGTGGATTGAGGGTAGGCAACGCATCTGCAATTGTGAATGTCTATGGGTAGCGGTCGCTTCGTCATTTCGGCGAATTTATGTGGCCGCTTGCTCGTTTGCCACCATGTAATATAAAAAAAAATGGATGGATGTTTGTTTGTAAGAAGTTATCTTCAGTACGATTGTATGGATGTCAATTAAATTTGGTTTAAATTTATTATAGTCTGGATTCGATAACTGATCAACACATCTTATTGAAATTTGCCACAGATATAGAATAGTCTAGATTAACACTTGAGATACTTTTTTTTTTTGCGTAGACAATGTCGCGCGCAGAGTCTAGTAATATTACAAATGCGAATGTTTGTATGGATGGATGGATGTTTGTTAGCAGGTAACTTCAAAATATCGTAACTAATCTAGATGAAATTTGTCACAGATGTAGAACAGTCTGGAAGAACACATAGACTACTTAATAAGTTTTTTTAAATCCGCGCGCGGACGGAGTCGCGGGCGACAGCTAGTTTATTTATAAATTATAGCGGTTGCCTGCGACTTCAACATAGCGGAATAAAAAATAGTCTAAATTAAGCCTGAACAAACACAGATTTAGAAATATTAAATTTGAAAATTTTATGAATTCTTAAAAAAAAAGTTAACATCGACTTCTATTTTGACGTCAGCGCCATCTCTTGACGTACTTACCACAATCATGGCGTAGTGCGGCGAGTACCCGCTCAGACCGTGCAGTGTGGTCCTCTGGTACTTCGTATGACCAGCCAGGTCGAGGAATGACACCAACTTGGCACTCCTCTCTCCTATACGTTCCGCTGTCATTAATTCTGAACAACCGTAATTAACCACATTGCCCTGGAAATAAATTAAAAAAAATATTTGTAATATTATAAATACGAATTTTTGGATGGATGTTTGTTTGAAGGTATCTCTAGAACGGCTCAACGGATCTTGATGCAATTTGACATAGACATAGAGCATAGTCTTCTAGACACATAACTATTAATGAAGTTTTTTTTTTAATTCCGCTTGGACGAAGTTGCGGACGACAGCTATTAAAAATACATTTCATCGGATGGTCCTTCGAGTCGGATCTACTAATTAATACTGACCTGAGCATCAAATCCAAGTATTTCATGACTGAGAGATGAAGTACGTCCACTCTTGACTTCGTGCAAGTGACGGAACATGTTCAGACGAGCGCTGCCACGACCGTTGTCCAATTCACCTGTACATATATATGTAATAAATTAGTTTGTGTATTTGTGTGTTTAAGGCAGTGAGAGGTGTTGTCATACTCCTAGTTTTACTCTATCTAAATAAAATTTAAAATAGGATAAATTGCGTGTCAAATCGGAGGCTTGATTTTAGTCCCCTTCACCTTCCCACGCTTCTTGTAAGGAAATTATGGGAAGAAAAATTAATTATGACCTAGAAAGGGTAAAAATTCTCTTTCAGTGTCCCTTCCTCCTTCGATTAAAGGTAGATAACACATTTGCAATTGTAATTATCTATGGGCAACGATCATTTCGTGAAGTCGGAGTCGACAGTTGGTACATACCTTGTGTTAGTACACCTATGAGTGTGGACTTGCCCGCCTCGTTGGCCCCCAACACAGCTATCCTCAACTCTACGCTCTGCTGTGTATCTGCCAACTTATATATAACATATTGTGAGAGATAGACAACAGAAATTACTAAAGCTCTATCTTTCTTTAACTCTTACATCGGTACATCGTGTTTTGAAACTTCGAGTATATAAGTACTCAATGTAACTCGAACGACTTGTAGATAAGCCTTAAGTATTCGTAGTAGCTATTTATCTACAGGAATTACATCTAAGATATGTACTAACTAGCTTTTGACCGTGACTTCGTCTGCGTAGGATTAAAATATAACTAAATAAGTAGCCTATGGGCTCTTCCAGACAATTGTCTACATCTGCGAAAAATTTCATCAAAATCAAATGAACTATGCTGGAGATATCTTTAAACAAACAAACATCCATCCATCCATCTAAAATTTCGTATTTATAATATTGGTGAGATAGTCTGGACAACACAAACCAAACTGTCATCCAACAACTTGTTACCTCATTATCAAAAAAAAAAACAGCCAAGACCTGAGCATACTCAACAAGCTGTAAGTACCCGTATTACCATCAGTATTGTCAAGAAATGAGCACAATCAAGGAAGTTTTGAGCATTCGCAGAGATCACCTAAGCACTCAAAGTCTTGAGTCTTGAATACTCACCTTTCGTATATAAACCTCAGCGACAGCCCTGTGTGGTGCGAGACGACGTGCGCGTGCGGCGACCGGCGCAGCGCCGAGTGCGGCGGCCATGCGGCGCAGCGCACGCAGGCTGGCTCGCAGCGCACGCGCACGCAGCCCGCGCAGTGCGCCGCAGTCCCGCACACCCACCACATACACGGCACTACCGCCGCCAGATCTCAGCCGCCATTTTAACTGACAATATGACTTTTGGTAATCATATTGAAGTCCACGTGAGATTACATAGAGTTGCATAATCACGTGATTTTTTTACCCGTCTATCGAAAATAAATGACCTTTTCTAGGCTTAACGTCTGAACTAATTTTGATGATAGATTCATATTCTTCCCCTATGCCATACATAAGTCAAAATAATCGAACCTAAGTCAGCCAAATTGTTTGCTTTTTAAATTAGTTTAACAATAGTAGGTCCGGCAACAACAATATTTGTTGGATGCACAAATTGGCCTCTCTCAGTGAAATACCACGACCTTACAGAAGACAGGAGTAAAGTGAAAGTAATTCCGTGTCCAGTCTGATGAGTGTGGTGCCGGAGGACTGATTTTAGTCTACATTGCCTTCCTACTCTTTTCTTATAAGGAAAGGATGGGAAGGGGAAGTGGATTTAACGGATGAGGGGACGCTTAGGAAGAGGCTATATCCTCTTTCTGTACGTCCCTTTTTCCCTTGATTAAAGAAGGTAGGCAACGCATCTGCATTTGCGAATGTCTATGGGCAGCTGCCGCTACGCTATGTCGTCGAATTCAGGTAGACGATCGACCGTTTTCAACCTTTTTTATTAAAAAAAAAAATTGTACTGGTACGACATCGACAAGTTATCGCAACTAAAAGACTAAGAAAAAAACATACTCTAGTAACTACAACATACCTGTGTTACTAAATGCTGGAACCTTCTCTCGCAAGGTTCAACCAGCTGCAGCTTGTATTCAACATTACCAAAGCGGGGCTCCGGAGGCAGGCTGCCGTAGCACTCCTCACCGGAGTCTTCAGAGTCGGAAGTACTAGACAAAAATAATTACAAATAAAAAAAAAAACACGACCCTCCCGAACGGAACCCGAAATTAAGTCAATCGGAGAATATTTAGCGCGAAAAATGTTACCCTCCAAAGACAAATAAAAATTAGTATGGCAACAATTTTCACAATTGATCCTTCGAGTCGGATAAATTCATATCGTAATCCAAATCTTTACTATTTCGAGTCGGATAAATTCTCGAATATCGTAATCCTTACTATATAATTACTAATATTATAAATGCGAAAGTAACTGACTGTATGTGTGTCTGTCTCGCTTTCACATCGAACTACTGAACCGATTTAAATGAAATTTGGTATACAGATAATCTCAAGCCTAAGAAAGGACAGTAGTTACTACACTACTTTTTAAAGCGAAAGAAGGGTAGTAAGGGGTTGTAAAGTTAACTATCATAATTTTTACCGTAAAAAACTTCACACAAACGTTTGATGTTTTGTTATAATGTTAAATAAAATAAAAGCCTAAGACTAAATTATTTAAATTACAATCCGAAGACAGTAATTCATGCAAGAGAAGTCGCGGGCGCAGCTATATATAAGCAATAACTTACGTATCATCATCAAAATAATCTTCCATATCATCAGAACTGTAGAAGAAATCATTCTCCAAGTCTTCATCATTGAAATCACCAGCCAAGTACATTTCATCTTTCAGACCAACTTTTTCCAATTTATCTATCACATTATGGTACACAGCTCTGTCTAGATAACCACTTTTGTCTTTATCTGAAAACCCAACTTTTTCAAAATCTTTCCTTCTATTCTTTTTATAATCTTCTTTACCTAGATCATTAACATTCTTTCCTATATTTTCATCGTACATTTTAGGTACTGGTGATTGATTGTTCCAATTCTTTGGATCTTCAGTTTCTTCAGCATCTATCCAAGATGGTGAGATATCTTTCGTTGTTGATACTTTGTTCTTTTTCCTTCTATATTTTCTACCTGAATTACGACGCTTTGGTTTATCCAATTTTGTATCTAAAAAGTATATAAACAATATTATATAGAAACTAACTGTCGCCCGCGACTCCGTCCGCGCGCATTTAAAAAAAAAGTAAATGGGGGGGGGGGTATGAAAAATAGATTCCGATTCTCAGACCTACTGAATATGCTCACAAAATTTCATGAGAATCGGTCAAGCCGTTTCAGAGGAGTTTAACCACAAACACCGCGACACGAGGATCTATATATATAAAAGAAAGTGGTGTTAGTTACACTATTTATAACTCAAGATAGGTCGAACTGATTTGACTGAAAATTGGTGGGCAGGTAGCTTAGAACCAGGAAACGGACATAGGATAATTTTTACCCCGTTTTCTATTTTTTATTCCGCGCGGACGGAGTCGCAAGTAAAAGCTCGTTTTCATATATAAGATTTCAAAATATTAAAGTGAACAATGTAAAAGTTTAGTCGATGAGTATATTTTTTTTTTGTAATCTAACTTTTTCTAGCACTTTTACAAGACATATTATTTTTTTGTAAATTAAAGCAACGAAATTATGTTTTTGTACAAGTGTTTTTGTAGTGAAAACTCAAATAATTACCAATATCAAAGATATAGATTAAAAAAACCTATAAATGGAGGGATTAATACAAATTTGACGTCCATTTTGTATTGTGAATTACAACACTGAGGGAATTTATCTCAACAAAAGGTCTACGGAGACCTTTTTCACCAAACTTTTATGCTCCGGATTAGGTATCTATCTTAGTAACATTATAAATGCGAATGTTTAGATGGATGTTTGTTTGAAGTTATCTCTGGAACGGCTGAACGAATCTTGATGAAATTTGTCACAGATTTAGAGCATAGTCTGAAAGAACACATAGGTTACTTATTAAGTTTTTTTTTCAATTCCGTGCGGACGGAGTCGCAAGCGACAGCTAGTGAGATATAAATGTAAGAACTTACACATTAAAGACAAAATAATATGTTTGCGATAATCTCAGAAACATTTTTTGCATTTGAAAGACCAATTAATAAACAAGGTTATAAGCTATTTAACATCACGCTACTACATTTAGGAGCCGAGTAGAGACAAAAAGAATAAAAAAGCAACGTAATTTATATTTTGAAAAAAAATCTCAGTTCATACAGATTCATAAAGTGATCACTAAATTTGTTAATTTGTATTATCTCTGAATGAATATAGTCTTTAAAAGAAGCTCACCATCGTCTTTCTTAACTTCCATATAGTTTTCAATATAGCTACAATCTTTGACTAGAAGCTCGGTACTAAGATCCGGCTCGCAGAGGAAAGACGATTCCTCTGGCTGGGTCTCTTGTTTAGCGTGTGACCTTCTGCCTTTCCTCCTACCTGAAAGATGATAAAAAAAATTAAAAAATCTAGAAAACTGTCCACATTATATTGGTAGTCATCATCAGCTCACTATACGTCCCCATTGAGGGGCTCGGAGCCTACCCTAAGTTAGAGATGACTAGGCAATAGTCAACCACGCTGGCTCAGTGCTGTTGTCTCGCGAGAATCGCGTTACGCGCGCTCCTTACACACAACGTTGAGTCGTCGACGAGAATCGTCTATACGATCAGAACAGGCGTAGCGACTACAAGTCTAGTGTACAGATTTGCTCCGCCATCTTGAAAATCGCAGTGACTTTTCTTACGACGGACTTGACGAATAGGTTGCGAGCCACTGTTTTCATCTTGTGTACGAAGAGCCTAAAGTTGAATCTAACATTTACCTTTCGGTGCATCTGGGTTCTTTTTGGTATCCGCATCTGATTTCTGATGCTTCTTATTCGATTGTTTCGCCTGCCCACCCTCTGAAGGGTCGAAGAGACTGAAGAAAGAGTCCATGACTACCTGAAATATAAAAAATAAGTGTAATCGTATGAGAGGAGCGTAAACACATAGTGAATTCAGATATGACGGCTTATAGAACCGGATGTATACTCGAATTCAATGGAAATGAGAAATTATATTTACACCCTAGCTGTCACCCGCGACTTATAAGCGCATACTTAAATAAATAGTAGCTTATAATATGCCTGCGTGCATCAGCTACCTTCTCGTCAAAGTCCCGTCAAAATCGACCGAGCCGTAACTGAGATAAGCCGGAACAAGCGCCGATTTACGGACAGACGTACAAACAAAAATTATAAAAATTGGTATTTCGTTAACAGCAACTCAAATACAGCTCACTATACGTCCCCACTGAGGGTCTCAGAGTCTACCCTAAGATAGAGATGACTATGTCATAGTCAACCACGCTAATCCAGTGCGGGTTGACTTCACACATCTTTAAACTTCTTCTCAGATATGTGCAGCATCACGATGTTTTCCTTCAACGTAATAACTTCGGATAAATGTATATGTAAATCGAGAATCTAAAAACACATCAATAATAACGGGATTAGAAACCAAGAAATGCAGGTTACAAGTTACAACCCCTGAGCCACCGATGCTCTCATATGTACGTATGATTTTTTCTCTATATAGTATAGAACTTCAATTTTATTAATAACTAGCTTTTACCCGCGCGAAATAAAAAAAATGCACACAAGATAAAAAAGTTCCTATATCCGTCTCCTAGTTCTAAGCTACCTCCCCATCAATTTTCAGCTAAATTAGTTCAACCGATCTTGAGTTACAAATAGTATAACTAACATGATTTTCTTTTATATATATAGATAAGAATAGATGTCGCTAGCTGAAATTTCGATGTTAAAATTGATATCTCTGTTTTTAAGAAGTCTGTGATTAAAGCATCACAGTAAAATTAGGTGATATAATCTGTTTAATTTCCTGTGCCTTATTATCGTTATAATAAAGGATTCAATTAAAAATAAATTCGTAAAGTTTTTTTTCATCTTTATTTTATTGCTTTTGTCAAAAGGGTGAACAACCCAGTCAGTATTTTTATTACATTATCAAGTATGCGTAGGAGATATTTACGAATCTAATGTCACAAAAATAAACCAGACCGATTGTCACATTGACTGTCATACACGTTCACGATGCACGTGTATGACTGTATTATATATTAGCTGTCGCCCGCGACTCGGTCCGCATGAAATTAAAAAAAAATTTAGCCTATTATGTGTCCTTCCAAACTATGTTCTATATCTATGCTAAATTTCATCCAGATCCGAGGAGGCGTTTAGGAGATACCTATCCATCCATCCATATAAACATTCGCATTTATAATATTAATAGGATAAAGGTGGGTTTGATTACGTTACCACTACGTATAATAAAAAAAATATTGAAAAAAAAACTTGCGAGGTGTGTTGGGACACCCTGATGGAACGAAGTTCCTTTCGATTAATTAGTGAAGGAACCAATGTTTATTCTATGAATAAAAAACTTAAGTCTTCACAAGAAGTACATTTTATTTCTATGAATTTTTGTTATATATTGTCACGTCGTTGCCATGGTTACTATAGCAAAAAGTGTCGTGACAACTTTTCGTAAGAATTTTTTCCGTCTAGCCCCCCTTTCACTACGCGCGATAAGGAACTTCGTTCCAAAAATATAAGAGTCGAAAAAGTCATAGTGACTACTTTTATAATTACCTATAATACCTAATTATATGTTTAATTTTTACAACTATAGATATATAACTAATAGATGGAGTGGTTTATAAAAGTCTGACTTCTAATAGAGAATCCATTTGGCCCAATAAAAAGCCTCCGGATGGCTGTTATTTCTAATTTTAATGCTCCAAATTTGTTATCTATCAGTTATAAATAACCTATGTTTTATAAGACTCCAGCCTCCCGGAAAGAATACATATTGAATAAAACTTCATTTTTCAATACCGGTCAAGCCATTTAGGCTATAACGAGTCAAGTTTCGCATACATTTTTATCGTTTCTTTCATTATCTTTGACAAAACAGATATAACATTATGTTTTTTTACAAGGATTTAAGGCTCAAAAACCAATAATTAGTCACTCAAATTGTTTACAATAAATTTGACGTCATTTATTATCGCGCAAGTATGATAAATATAATGCGTTCATGCTTGTTATATGCAAGGGTAGTCAAGGTTACGTATTTTTTAACGAAAAACGTATTAAAATAAGAAAATTCCATGTCTCCCAACTCAATGAATTGATGTTAAAGCTTGTAGTAAACACATAAATAACTAGAATTCATAAATTCCTATTCATTTCTGGTTTAACCTTGGCAACATATCAAAGTGTACATAACACTAAGCTGTCAGATTCGGCGGGAATTTTTTGGCGCGCGCGCCGCTATATTTTTTAAAAGCAAATATAGAAAATATAAAAGTTGTGTTTCAATTCTGCCAAAAGTCTAAAATTAGTTTTTTTTTTAACCTTGAAATAATTTATTATACTCTTAGTATCTACTCAACATATACATTTTTTAGGTATTTTTTTTATCATTACATATTAGATAAACAAATTATTTTTAAGTAAAGTAAAGTTCTTACAGTAATAAATATACCAAGCAAAATTAGTGTTACTTTTTCATGTAGACTGATGCAATATTATACAACCTTATGACATTGTTAATCTAATATATAAAATTGTGGTGTCACAGTTTTCGTTCCCGTACTACTCCTCCGAAAGGGCTTGACCAATTCTCATGAAATTTTGTGAGCATATTCAGTAGGTCTGAGAATCGGCCAACATCTATTTTTCATTTTTTTTTTAACTGCGGGCGGGCTTAGTCGCGGGCGACAGCTAGTAGCTTATATATTTATTGCTCTATTAATGCTATTTTTTTGTCAATAGTGTGTCATCATATACAAAATTAGATTGCAATTGGGTTAATGCCACAAATAAAATTTTATTTTAATTTATTATGTGGTTTAAAACAATTAAATTATCTCTCATGACAAATGCAAAGTAAAAGACATGTAAAGATAAGTGAAATTGGCAGCAAAACTAACACATTCGAAGTTACTACAAGCACATTAAAAATGTTTTTTTTTTCATTTCAATGTTAATACTGAATTAAGAAAACAATGACTATGGCCTTGAGTTATTTCAGTATTTTAACAGTAACACTTTATTAAGTACATTATCTGTTTTAAAGCTGTAATTTACAGTTGGCTTTAGATTTCTACATCCAAATGGAATTTAAAAAAAATATTTAGTAGCCTACATTTTCTTCCAGACTATGTTCTATATTTATGCCGAATTTCAGCGAGATACCTTCAAACAAACATTCAATCCAATCTATTAATTCTTATTTATAATATTAATCAGATTTTAAAACTTATTAAAGGACATGAAAATAGCAAAGTCACCAGTTCTCATTGACCTCTGCAACAAATTAAAAGGTTTCAAGTGTGTGGCATAACTGTATTGGACAGTGGAAAGTAGTCAGAAAAAGGATCCCTCCCACACCTACCACCCCTACTTCTCATCCTTTACTTATAAGTATGCAAAGAGTCAAAGTACTACAATTTGGCTTACAACACACATAATCCTATATTATAGTTAATTTATTTTATTTCCAATTAGTAAAGCCATAATATTTATTTTCCTTGTACGTAAACTTTAGAATTTTAATGTCAAAAATAGAAAGTTCCTTTGTTCTAATATCATATATCTTCTATAAACAAAAATTATTAATTTATCAAACACATACGTAAATTGATATCTATCAAACAAACACTATCAAAAACAATAAAGATATTGATTTTAAAAGTTTTTAGGCAAAGGTCTCACCTAAGGCCACAAATAAAAAAGAATATTTACTTTTTAAATTCCATATAAAATGAAAATGTAGATAATAAATGTTTTAAAAATAGAACGAAAGCATTTACCTGGTCCAAACAGCTGTTTCCTTAGGTTCAAGGTCACATTGGAACACCACTCACTGTTGCCAAGACCGTATTCAAAGTGATTGTGAGTTTGTGAGTCAACAAATGTACGATACAAACAGAATACGGCCAAAATAATTACAACTGTGACGCAAAGATTACGAAAATATTGCAACTGTACAAACAATGAAACAGCAGTACAGCAACTAGCGGTTACGCACTATTATCACATAAGAATCTAACTAGTAATGAAAATATTCACTTATTATTTATTAAAATGGTATAATAATGTTCTAATGTTTGCAACATATTACGCCAAGTTAAATCACAAATACATTTTGGATTGTCCGAGTTCTGACGAAATGTTTTGACAGCTATAATGGTTCCGAAAAATCAATTTGATGTTGTTGTACTTACTCACTAACTATTAAGTATTTTCTATTTTAAAATTAAGAAAGCGACATCTTTTAATTTCAAGTTTTAAGATTTGAAAAATAATTTTGTCTACTTTCACTGATTACATTCTATTTTTATGTCTTCGTAAATTAAACGAACAATATTAAAACACTTTTATTTATTTCAGAACGAAATGACAGATGACTTGTAGATAGTGTTGCCAAATTAGCATATTTTACGCTAAATTTAGCAAATTTTTAGTCAGTTTAGTATATTTTTTCTTCGTTTAGCACAGTGTTTCCCAAAGTGGGCGATAACGCCCCCTTGGGGGCGTTTGAAAATTAGGAGGGGGCGATAAGGGGCCCAAAAAATGGGGGGCATTTAAGAAGAAGAAAGCTAAATATCGTCAAAAACAAGTCTAGAAATCGACTTAAAATTAATTCAATTTTAACTGTCAGATCTGAATTACTACGGACAAAAATTTTTTGCCACAACTATAAGGTACCAAAAGAAGTCCTGGAAAAATTGGCACCATGTCAACTTTTGACGAGGAAAGCTCGAGACCAAGTACAAACGGACTGCCATTAGTGGATTTGACACACAGTCACAGTGTTGATAGTTCTGACGACGAAGAGCATGTTTTTTAATATCTCATATAATATGGAATCTAAATATCATTTTATGTTTTTCTATAACAATAATAAAATTTTTATTAAATCTTAATCATTTTTCTGTTTTAGCTCTACTTTGAAAGTTTAGCTTTATTTTAGCTTTATTCAAAGGTGAATTTAACTTTCTTTAAAAATTGGAGTTGGCAACACTGGTTTTGTATGTCTGTGACCATAATAATACTATACTGCCGAACGATTTGAGTACAATTTTAAGGATTCCAGTGTTATTCAAACCACTGTTCAAATTTATTTCTAGAACTTAAGAATATTTAGTGTTTAAGTTAGTTATATTTTGTTATTTTTTTATTTCGATGTTCACATTTGTAATTTCAAGACAGGCTAAATGACACCGATATCCAATGCCTTAATAAATAAAAAAAAAATGTTTCGATGATTGACTTGACGTTTGACATAGTCAATTTTTGGTACGAATATGAATATTTCGAATGTTTTGTTTATAATTTCAAATTACAAATAATTTAAGATATTTCATATGAACAATCGTAATACATTAAACTAAAATTTAAGGGATCTAAAGGTTGCGAAGAAATAAAAACAAAATATTTTCGTAAAGCGGCCATTAGCAAAAAATCGATATCCTCTTATACAAATCTACCAATAAGATTAAAAAAGAAAAGTATTCGCGAAGTACCTTCATTTTTATTTCCAGCTTTAACAAAATGGTATCACACGTTATTTATTTTAATTAAAAACAATGAAGACATCAAAACAGAATAAAATAAACAACAAAATTCAATATGAATTTAATTGTAAGATTTGTTCAAAGGTAAGATACTGTAAATTTCTGATATATTTATTTATACAGCTACCTAGTTGCACAGGAATGGTCACCCTGGATTTAAAAAAAAAATTGGGCTAAGGTACTCCCGTATATATCAGCTCCCATTCAGTAAAAGTACTAGAAAGTAGTTACATACTCTGTAAGTCCCATTAAATTATTTGAATTACACCATGTGTATGAAATAACTAATACTTCACTAACCATATATTCAGACAAACTATATGTCACTTTCATTTCAAATGTCTGCTACAAACTATATGCTTAAGTTACTAATCATCATCATCATCTGCCTGGCCTTTTCCCAAGTGTGGGGTAGGTACACAAGGTTTAATGAACCTTAAAGTTTTGGCTTAAGTTTTTATGGACGGCCGCCTGCTTGTGGCCAACCCTACTTGGGAGGATGCTTAAGTTACTAATGTTAGCAGAATTTTTACTTGAAGAAAATGACTTCAACATTCACAATATCATAGAAGAATGACATTGTCCCCTATAAAGAATTAATTGTTAAAAATATTAAAATACATAACCATTTCTTATTATATATTTTATTTAATAATACATTGATTTAAATTTATTCCAGATATTCTTCAATAAGTCATTATTACAACAACATAAAAAGATACACAACAACACAAAATACAGTTGTAAATTTTGTTCATATTCTGGGACAACAGTCAAATGTCTCAGCAGTCATATGAAGAAAGTACACACAGAGCCGACAATACCTTGTAACATATGTGGTAAAAAGTTTCACTTTCAAAGTAAATTGAAACAGCATCAGTTAGTACATACAGGTGAGACATATATTTACTAGCTGTTGCCTGTCACTCTGTCAGTGTGGAATTTAAAAAAAAAACTTGAGAGGTGTCAAGGGACACCCGGATGGAACGAATTTCCTATGAATTTTCGTTATATATTGTCACGTCGTTGCCATGGTTACTATAGCAAAAAGTGTCGTGACAACTTTTCGTAAGAATTTTTTCCGTCTAGCCCCCTTTCACAACGAGCGATAAGGAACTTCGTTCCAAAAAAATATTTGTAGCCTCCTATGTGTTCTTCTAGACTATGTTACTATGAGTACTACTGACTAGACTACTTCTTACTAATATTATAAATGCGAATGTTTAGACGTATGGATGTTAGAAGATATCACCAGAAAGTCTCGACAGATGTTGATGAAATTTGTCACAGATGTTGAACATAGTCTGGAAGAACACATAGACTACTTTTTTGATTAGAGATATTCAATTCATTTACTTCTCCTGAGTGTCACAGAGGTATAGTTTGTCTGGTGTTTTTTTATTAACAATTAGGCTCTTAACTTAATTTGATTTTTCAGGTGAAAAACCACATAAATGCAAAGTATGTGGTAAAGGTTTTAACAGTACATATTCACTTAGTACACACAAACTTATACATGAAAGTGAGTATATATATCTTTCTTACTAACTTACACATTGATAACATACCTCGATGGGTCCTATGTATAAGGACCAAAATAAAAGCTACCTCTTAGTTTAGTTAACATGCACTAAACACAAATACATATTTACACATGTAAATGTTATTTTTTTGGTGTAGTAAAAGGGCGGCATATTTTCCTATATGGTTGAAACTTTGAGAGCCTCTCCTGTAAAGTTGTCGGTTTGCACATTAGCCCTTATTCGTAGGAGCCATCGACCTATTTAAATAATTTTACTATTATAAGGTGATATAAATTATAGATTTCTTAAAAACTGAACATTTTTGTATTGTCAAATTAAACAATGAAAATTGACAATATAAAATCATAGACAAAAAATGACATTGACATTTAAAAATTGTTGTTAAAATACTGCATTAAGATTAGTGATGCAACGGATGTCTGTTTCCGTTTCCGCAAGTGCGGAAGTTCCGCGTGCTTTTCAACATCCGTTTCTGCTTCTGTTTCCGCAACTTTTATAACGGAGATAAAACGGAACTTTACGACGGCTGAGAGATCCAAATGCGCGGCGCGAGACGGACAGTCCGTGCGCAGCCTTTCGGCACTTGTCGCATTTGTTTGTTTACGTACTATTTTGTGAATTTAAGCGCGTAATATTTTCTGCTGCTGTTTGAAACAATCAGTTTCTCTTGCTGGAGTAAACTGTCTAGTTGTTGTCCATATAAAATTTGACAACTGGCAAAATGTGACTATTTCATACTTACGAGTTATTAAATGTACTTTTGAATAAGTGATAACCATGTAATATATCATCATCATTATATAGTTAGAAATATATTTGTCGTTTGTCAACACGAGTGGTTTGGCGAACTTTAATTTGTAAATAGTGTAATTTTGTTTCCTGAAAATAAATAAAAAAAAAAAACGCGTATTTTAACTTATTGCAGCGCAGTAAAAATACATACATTGAAGGCTAAAGGACACCGATATCCAATGCCTTAATAAATTAAAAACGAATACAAACTGTTTTTATCGAAAAAAATATTTTTGTAAATATGTTTTTAATTATTATTTACACTTCTGTTTCCGCATCCGTTTCCGTTTCCGTTTCTGCTAAAATTTATTTTTGACATCTGTTTCCGTTTCTGGTTCCGGTAAGACACTTCCGTTGCATCACTAATTAAGATACTTGTGCGACTATAAATTATTATAGCTTTTTAGCATCCTTCTGACAATGTCAAAATGTCACGAGATTATTTATTTTGTATTGTGCATCCCAGAGGCCCAATTTTAGTACTCTTTCCTTTCACACCCTTTTTTTATAAGGAGAGGATGGAAGGGGGAAGTGGATTTGCCAGAGGAGGGAGCACATAGGAAGCAGATATGTCCTCTGTGTGTCCCCCTCCTCTGTCGATAATAGGTAGGCAACGCATCTGCAATTGCGGATTATGTAGACAGCGGTCGCTTCACTTTTTATGCGTATTTAGATGGCCGCTAGCTCATTTACCATCTTATGATATAAAGAGCTCCATTTCGTACTGCAGCTGTCATGTTATTTTTTATTTTATGGCATTTTCTATAGCCATGTAGGTTTTACATATTTTCTGTCAGAATTAACCAATAGCAGCTCTTCTCTCATCGGGATAGACATCTTTGTTTAAATATAGACTTAGTTTTGAATTGTGAGATGTCATCTATATATATAAAAGAAAGTCGTGTTAGTTACACTATAACTCATGATCGGACAAACTGATTTAGCTGAAAATTGATGGGAGGGTAGCTTAGAACTAGGAGACGGACACAGGAACTTTTTTATCTTGTGTGCATTTTTTTTATTCCGCGCGGACGAAGTCGCGGGTAGAAGCTATTTTGATATATACAGAGGTCGTATTCCCGAGACACATATTGTCATCCCTTACATACTCATTGAAAAAAACAGAGACAACAAATGTGTACAAGTGTCACGGCAGTCGAAACTCACAATTTGAAGGTATCTCCGGTACGGCTCAACGGATCTTGATGAAATTTGGCACAAATGTAGAGCATAGTCTGAAAGTGCACAAAGGCTACTAATTACGTTTTTTTTTACATTCTACGTGGACGAAGTCGCGGGCGATAGCTAGTAATTAAATAAAACAAAAGACAGAAGACATTATAAATTCTTTTGTCTATCCACAGTGTTTAGTTAAAATACCATGATTCTAGAATGTTCTTTAATCAGTGAACAATGATTCTTGTTAAGTAAATCTCGTTTGATGACTCTGTGATACAATCAGCAGGTTTTACACATTGTCCGGAACTTTCCACGAATCTTAAAAAGAAAAAAGATAACTGAAAAAGCTGGAATTCAATAATACGCATGCGTCAACAGACGTTACTCCATCACTGTATGCCCAAGGACAATTCTAATCCCCTTCACGTTCCTAACCTTACAAGGAAAAGATTCATAATAAAGGGAAATATATTTTTTCTCAACCTCTCTATCTTTTAAAGATTGCAGATGTATTTAACATTGTTTGGCATAAATAAATAAAAAGTTAAAACGTACCCTGGTCTACAAAAGCAACCGGGCACAGACACGGACAAACAGTGTCGTGGTTTGAGAACGATTATCGAGTCTTTATTTTCATACTTATCGTGGTGTGCCATCGCATTACGTAAATAACGTAGCAATTTGTCAACGTCGAATATGTTATCGCGTAGTTCTACGTTCTTTCCAAATACCCTCTCCAACACCAACTGAAAGTAAATTTGTGAAAGTATTCTGTTAGTCAAGATTCATAAAAGAACAGTAAATGTACTTAACCCCATAAATAGAGTAGCTTTTATTTAAAGATCTCTTTTAAAATGTGGCTGGTATCTGTGAAATGCTAATATGTTTGTTCTTTTACTTGTGAATTCAAAACATTTTTAGTAGTTTTTAACAGGTGATGCCGCAACAAAATTTTTTTTTTTTTGGGCGCCTCGCTCCGTGAAATGCCACGGCCAAAAAGAAGACAGGCGTGAAGTGGAAGCAATTCCGCGTTTCGTCTGATGAGTGTGGTGCCAGCCTAATTTAAGTCCTCTTTCCCTTCACAATCTTTTCTTATTAGAAAAGGATGAGATGAGGAAGTGGATTTGGCGGTAGAGGGGATGAATTTAAAGCGGAAATATCCTCTTTCTGTGTGTCTCCTTCTCAGTTGATTAAAGGTAGGCAACACATCTGCATTTGCGGATGTATATGGGTAAAAGTCGCCTCGCAATTTCGGCGAATTTTGGTGGCCATTTGCTTGTTTGCCACCTTTTGATATATATAAAAAAAAAACATTACTTCCCACCATCGTGGACCCGGGTCTGTTAACCCTAGGGTGTCCACCTAAGGCAATTTGGGAATCACTGTTCCAAATAAAAGATTTGAAGACATCAAAGATTACCTCAACCATATCCTCTGTAAATTCAAAAGACACTTTTGAAAATCTATTCATAGTCCTCGTCAAAGTTCTTAAGAAATCTTCGCCGTATCCTTTCCTTCTATGCTCTGTATTGCACTTCCTTATTATTTTCTTTATTAAAATATAAGGCTGTTTACTCTTAAACCAATCGCATGTCCTGTTTTCGAAAATCCTTTTTAACTCGATTTCGAAATTATCACCATGGAATTCAGAAATATCGACGGTTTTTTCAATTTTATGTCGTATCTGTTCGAAATACGTTAAAGAAACAGCTGGTTGATAATCGTCATCTTGTTTTGGCGCCTTTTCATATTTTTCGTTCGGAAATTCAACAATATTATTGTCTATTGATATATCTTTGTGATCATTTAAATATTTATTTTTTTCTTCATTGACATTAAAATTCTTCATGCGAAGGATTTTTTTTCTATTTTTTTGTTTCCATAGTTTATTGTATGAATTTTCTTTAGTATTTTCATTATCTGTACGTTCTTCGCTTGTGTCTATGTTATTTTTTATTGAGTTCATGAAACTGTTGTTCAATTTAAGTCGTTGCTTTTTATCATCGTCTAAAACTTTTTTATAATCTATGATTTTAAGCCTGCAAACATTTCAAAGGTTACATATGAATTTAATAAATAAGACAGGATGTACAGAAAAAAAAAGATATTTGCCCTTCTTAAACAACCTCCCCAGCCAAATACATTACAATCTTTCATTGCAAAAGGATTGCAAGAAAAAGTGGACTAGAATTGTCCTCCGGCATACACTTATCACACGGATTGCAGAATTAATACCACTTCGTGTCGGCATTCTGTGTGGTCGCGTTACACCGGGTGAGATAGATATACATGCAGTAATTATTACTAATGTACACGACCATTGTAAAACAATGTAGACAATTTTATTTTTACACTCCTTTAGTTTAATATCGATTTAAACTAAATGACTTTTATAGCAATTAAATTGTTTCGTGAGACATAATAATTAACTAATTAAGAACGGCTACTCACGTGTGATCGTCCGATGACGGCACCGACTAGTTTCGGACCCGTCCGGGGTCTATCTTCAGGGAGAGTGTTTATTTTGAGGACTTCGCGGTCGCGTCGCGTCTCGCACTCGGTACCCCCGACGGGTCCGAAACTAGTCGGTGCCGTCACCGGACGATCACACGTGAGTTAAGCCGCTCTTAATTAGTTAATTGACTTTTATAGCAATTGTATAAATTAAAAAATATGGTTTTGAATACTTCTCTATTGCGTTGATTATATTCTGGCACATTACTGGACAGGAGTAGCCCAAAGGTATCCAGGGAGAGGCGTGTGAGTCTTGACAGTAAACTCTCCCTTCTGTTGAAATTATAAATGTATACGTCTCTCTCCTTCACTCCACAAATACATTGTATCTTCCTTCTCACTCATGTAACGAAATTTAAATATAACTCGAACATTATTACATTTCATTAAATTATGAATTTTGGAAGTAGAAGTACTTTAGCGGTAGTAACTTTACCAATAGAAAAAATATTAACATACTAGTTGTCGCTCGCGACTCCGTCCGCGCGGAATTAATACAAACATAATAAGTAGCCTATGTGTTCTTCCGAACTATGTTCTACATCTGTGATAAACTTCGTCAATATCAGTTGAGATGTTTCGGAAATACCTTCATACAAACATCCATTCATCCATCTAAACATTCACATTTATTATATAAGTATGATGCATTTAAATATCTTTTAATATCTTGAAACAATTTAACTTTAAAATATTCACCTATACGCAATATGTTCGTGAAAAGTAACCAGCCAACATTGAATAAATACATCGTAAAATGATCTTAAACCACGTAATGACTCACTATAAAACATAATTATACTCCGCTAGCTTTAGCCCGCGATTTCATCCGCGAGGAAATTAAAAAAAATATATAGCCTTATGATACTTAGTGTAAATGTAATGAAGCTCTCTAATGGTACAATTTTTGAGTTTATTCATTACAAAAAAAATAATTATAATTTGTAATATTAGCTGTTGCCCACGACTCCGTTCGTGCGGAATTAAAGAAAAAAATTAATAAGCCGTTCTTGAGTTATAAATAGTGTAACTAACACGACTTTCTTTTATATATATAGATTTAAAGTTATGACGCTGAATATATAAGAGAGAAACCTGGTGACTAGCTAGTTCATAAATCAAATTAACCATAACAAATTACAATCGTAAATCTCGATTAAAGTGCATTCAACAACACGTAAATAATAAAATTATTTGATTAAATTATACAAGATAAAGTTCACAATACAATGGACTTTTCATTTCGTTTGAAAGCCTAAGTAAAGTAAACATACATACGTCATTCATACATGGCGGCCATATCGATAATCGACATTGTTAGTTATTTTGTTAAAATTACTAGCTGTCGCCCGTGACGCTGTCTGAGCGGCATTAAAATAAACTTAATAAGTAGTTTATGTGTTCTTTCAGACTATGTTCTACATCTGTGACAAATTTCCTCAAGATCTGTTGAGCCGTTCTGGAGATATCTTCAAACAAATATCCATTCATCCATCTATCCATCTAAACATTCGCATTTGTATTAGTAAGATATGTTCAAATTTCAAATGATTTCATGAATATTGGATGGAGGCTCAACGGATCTGTGAAATTTGGCATGCTAATTGAACATAGTCTGAACGAACAAAGGCTACTAAGTTTATTTTTAACTAGCTTTTACCCGCGACTTCGTCCGCGCGGAATAAAAAAAATGCAAACAAGATAAAAAAAAGTTCCTATGTCCGTCTCCTAGTTCTAAGCTACCTCCCCATCAATTTTCAGCTAAATCAGTTAGACCGATCATGAGTTATAAATAGTGTAACTAACACGACTTTCTTTTATATATATAGATTAGAACGGAATTGCGGGCGATCGCTAGTGTTATACAGTTATGTGAGAAAAAATTTTTCACCAGAAACATTTTGGAATTGTCGAATTTTAAGGTATTTGTTTATCTGTGGTTAGGTTATCGAGTATATTACGTTGTTTTTTACTTTTAATTGCAGATCTTAAGCCGTATCATTGCAAAGTATGTGACTACTCATGTCGTGACAGTTCCACACTTAGAAAGCACAAAGACAGACATCTTGGTAAAGTGAAGAAGTACCCATGTGAATTGTGCCCTAGACTGTGAGTATTGTTGAAATATATATATATCTCGTTTCCTCTCACAATCATCAACCTACGTAGTGACGTCACATTACTCTTCCATCTCTATCTACTGTCATATCTGAATTCACTCATACTTAGGCATATTATTTTTCACACAATACTTTCATCTTCCTTTCCCTTAGGTCTTTCGTACACAAAGCAACTTAAATCTTCCAAGCCTTATATAAGCGATTTATACTATGATGTTCTACAGAATACAGAGGACTTTACTGTCCTTTGTTATTTCTATCTATCGCTAAAGACAGTCGCTCACTACCTGTTAAGATCGTCGTGAGAAATGTCGCTACGATTTTCAAGATTGCGGAGCAAATCTGTACAGTTGAAGATCCCGCAACAACAATATTTGTTGGATGCACGAATGGGTCTTTCTGGGTGCTATTCCAAGAGCATACAGAAGAAAGACGTCAAGTGGAAGTAATTCCGCGTACAGTCTATGTGTGTGCCGGATGACTCATTGTAGCCGACGTTCCCTTCCTACCCTTTTGTTTTAAGGAAAGGATGGGAAGGGGAGGAGGAGATGCATGAGAAGGTTAAATATTCTCTTTTTGTGCGTCTCCTCCTTCGTCGATTGAGGGTAGGCAACGTATCTGCAATTGCGAATGTCTATGGGCAGCGGTCGCTTCGCCATTTCGGCGGATTCATGTGGCCGCTTACTCGTTTGCCACCTTGTAATATAAAAAAAAATCTCTCTTCTTCTCTTGTAGGTTCAAATATAAAACTTGTTCTCTTTTCCTCTTACAGCTTTAATGCTAGTATCTATCTGAGAACACATATGGACGAGAAACACTTTGGTGTGAATGTACATACAATACCTTGCGAGTTTTGTGGAAAAATGTTTAAGAGTAATTCAACATTAACGTTGCATATTGTAAGTATATTCAGACATTTACGCTTCTGAAAATGGTTTTTATAAAACTAACTAGCTGTCGCCCGCGACTCCGTCCGCGCGCAGTTAAAAAATGGGGGGGGGGATATGAAAAATAGATGTTGGCCGATTCTCAGACCTACTGAATATGCTCACAAAATTTCATGAGAATCGGTCAAGCCGTTTCGGAGTAGTACGGTGACGAAAACTGTGACACGAGAATTTTATATATTAGATATTTAGTTATTTGTAGTGCAACAAATTTAATTGACCCGGTGGACATAAGTAACATCACACTAGCGCCACACTGTCAATCTCACATGATCCTTGTCGTATTGTAGTCATGAAAAATGTAACAGTAAAATCTCGACAATTCTTGTGCGTCATTTTCTATGGCTGTAGATGTTTTACATTATTTGTCACAGAAATAACAGGACTCTTACAAGACCAGATCAGTTTGTCAGACTCTATTTTAGTTGGAAGGCACGAATATAGGTCATTATGCCTTCTTTTACTATATTAATAATTTAAACTAATATTAAAAACAGGAAAAAATTGTCTTTTTGTATGTAACAAATAAACTCAAAAAATACCAAACTGATTTAAAAAATTCTTTCACCATTAGAAAGCTACATTATATATATATATATATATACTAGCTGTCGCCCGCGACTCCGTCCGCGCGCAGTTAATAAGTTTATATGACACGTTCGTAGATTTACCATAGCAGCGCCATCTATTGATTACTTATTCAACCCAGTCGAAAGGTATCGACATCTGTTAGAATAATTCAGAGTTAACAGATAATTGTGACTGTCAAATAATAACAGACAAATAATTAGCAATAAATTAAAATTGCGACTATAATTTGAGATTTAAACTATCTTATCTCTCAAGTTGGATCGAACTGCACATGGTGTGCGAATTTTATTATAATCGGTTAAGTGGTTTAGGAGTCCATTGAGGACAAACATTGTGACACGAGATTTATATATATTAAGATTACAAAAAAAAGTTTTTTTTTAATCCGGCGCGGATAAAGTCGCGGGTGACAGCTGGTTAATAAATAAAAACATAGCGACATAGAGAGCATCGGTGGCTCAGGGGTTAAGCACTTGACTTGCAATCTGAAAGTCCTGGGTTCGAATCCCGCCATGTATCAATGTGTTTTTCTATTTACATATTATGTACATTTATCTGATGTTCTTACTGTGAAGTAAAACATTGTGATGCTGCACATATCTGAGAAGAAATTCAATGATATGTGTGAAGTCATTACACTTGACTGTGGTTGACTATGACATAGTCATCTCTAACTTAGAGTAGACTCTGAGACCCTCAGTTGGAATGTATAGTGAGCTGATGATGATGATGATGATGATATATTTTTAGAAAACCATCCACGGCCGTCAATTTGAGTGTGAATGTACCATATGTGGTGTTGTATGTATGAACAAAGGTAATCTACGTGCACATATGATGACCCATGTCGATATCAGACCTTATAAATGTACATACAAACATTGCGGAAAGAAATTCAAATGTATGGTGAGTTTTTTTTATTTAAACCTTTATCTAACGCCCGATTTACATCATTCCAGTACAGTAATCTAGTAGCGTAAAAACAACATAAGGCACTGGTTCCAGTGATGTGCATTTCATTCTGTGTTTACTTTATTTCAGTTGTCTTTCACTGATTTTCATCACAATTGGATTACTGTACTGGATTAATGTAAAACGGCTATAATTTAAGGTTTCCCAAACTATATTACCTTATAGTAACTGGCTGGCTGATAAATTTTGTAAAGTGAGCTTTCATTGGATACTTTTTCCTACCTTGAGTGAAAACAGATCTGGGAATTACTCTTTTTTTTTTACTTAAAAAATAATAAACAATGCTTCCATTATCTATTCTTATTTAATTTAACTTAATTAAATTTAACTTTCTTTTATAATTCTTTCTTTTTGATTATGCAGCCAATTTTTTTTAATACTTTTTTGGGACTTTGCACTAATCTAACAGCTAACAACGTGTATTATAAGTAAATAATATGTTATACAGGATGATTTTTATTATGCAGTCAATTTTTTTTTATTTTTTTTTGTTTTGGGACTGCAATAATCTAACAACTAACAACGTGTATTATAAATAAATAATATTTTATACAGGGTGATTTTTTGTATACTTTTTTTGGGACTTTGGACTAATTTAACAACTAACAACGTGTATTATTAATAAACAATATTTTATACAGGGTGATTTAAAGAAACACACAATAATTCATTATCCCGAACAGCAATATACATGTTTTTGCGGACGTCGTTTCGCTCGCAAATGCCGTTATGATAGTCACATTAAACAACATAATTACCAAGAAAAGACAATCCAGTGCGATGTATGTGGAGAATGGTGAGTTTGAATGGAATTTACATACATACATCATCATCATCATCTCACTATACATCCCCACTGAGGGTCTCAGAGTCTACCCTAAGTTAGAGATGACTATGTCATAGTCAACCACAGTCAAGTGTAGTGACTTCACACATATCATTGAATTTCTTCTCAGATATGTGCAGCATCACGATGTTTTCCTTCACAGTAAGAACATCAGATAAATGTACATATGTAAATAGAAAAACACATTGATACATGGCGGGATATGAACTTAGGACCTGCAGATTGCAAGTCAAGTGCTTAACCCCTGAGCCATCGATGATATACATATACATAATAAACAAATAATTGTATAAATTTGTTGATCTCTTAAATAATATTCCAATAGTTTATATTAATTCTAGTATAGGTATTTTCAAATATCACCCCGGTACACATAAAATTGTGATAAAAACCGCTAACATATCTGATAAGTACTATACGATTGTTAATTTACTGATGTAAAAAATCTGTAATAAAAGGAATCATATCTTGTTTAGGTTAACAAGTTTGATCAGGATTGATCATAAAATATAATAAATTCATTAATCACATCAGAATTAATGAATTCATTTGATATTTAACTTTTTATAATCGTTCAATTATAACCTGATTATTGGTTAATGTCAATAATTAGGTTTTATTATATTTTCAATCTCTTTATAACGGTATAACAACCCTGTTTATTAATTTTAACCTATTTATAACCTATTTAAAACTTGTTTATAACTATTTATAACCTGTTTATAACCTACTAACTTTTTACCCGCGACTCCGTCCGCGCGGAATAAAAAATGCACATAAGATAAAAAAAAAAGTTCCTATGTCAGTCTCCTAGTTCTAAGCTACCTCCCCATCAATTTTCAGCTAAATCAGTTCGACCAATTTTGAGTTATAAATAGTGTAACTAACTTCACTTTCTGACTATATATATATAGATACTAGCTTTTACCCGCGACTCTGTCCGCGCGTAATAAAAAATAGAAAACGGGGTAAAAATTATCCTATGTCCGTTTCCTGGTTCTAAGCTACCTGCCCACCAATTTTCAGTCAAATCGATTCAGTCGTTCTTGAGTTATAAATAGTGTAACTAACACGACTTTCTTTTATATATATAGATAACCTATTTATAACCTGTTTATAACCGTAGGTTCATAAACAAATCGGATATTATCCTACACATAGCTCAGAAACACACAGATCAGCAATATATTTGTGATGTTTGTGGATTTCAAACTAACAACAAGAATATTATAATTAAGCATATTAAGAAAGGACATAATGTGAGCATATATCTTTTTAATATAGTAAATATTTGTTTATCTCGTTTCAATCCAGCGTCGAAATATAATAAATACTAGTTATCGCCCGCGACTACGTCCGCGCAGAATTAAAAAAAAAAAACTTCAAAGTAGACTGTGTTCTTCCATAGTATGTCTCTACATCTCTGACAATTTTTATCTAGATCTTTTGAGCGGTTCCGAACATACCTTCAAAGAAACAAACATACATACATACGTACGTCCGTCGGTCCGTCCATAGTAACTAGTTTTTTTTAAATCCCTTGCGGTGGTAACCGCGGGCGAGAGCTAGTATTAGTATAAAATTTATTTAGTCTATGTTGAAAATATTTCGACTATGGATTGAAAAAAGTTGTATCGTTACTTGCTTTTTTTGCTTTTTTTTATTTGATTGTTGTTACTAACATAACTTTTTTTACTACCTTTACTAACCCTAGTATAATAATATAGATCTTTGTAATCTGAATCAAATAAATATTATTATTACCAATCACAATTAAATGATTCGATTTGTATCGAATCATTAAATTGTGATTATATCGTGTGTATTATATTGTGATAATATCGATTTGTATCGAATCATTAAATTGTGATTGTCATCGAATTTGTCTTCAAATTAATTTATAATTTAATTCAACAGAATTTATCTTGTAAGATTTGTCGAAAAATATTCAAAAGGCGTACTTGTCTTAAAGTACATTACAGGAGGTGTCATTATATCGGATATAAAACGAAACCTCGTTTGTAAGTTCATTTTATTAATGAGTTTTATATCACATGTATAAAAGAATTGCTTATTATTTATTTAATTTTATATATTATATAGAAAACCAGAGAATGTTCTGGAAGATAACAAACAAGAGAATGTTCTCGAAGAGAATTATATAAAAAAGGAGATTGAGACATTGGAAGAAATAGATCTTTTTGAAGTGGAGAAAAATGAGTTTTTATCCGGTAAGTAACAAAAAACCTAAATAACTTATACGAAGTTATTTTAACAAACAATAGTAAAATAAAAAAAATCAATAAATCTAAATTTAAGTCGATTTAAAGATGTCAAAAGAAACAATAAAAATAATCCAATTTATAGATATTGAACATGAAGAAACAAATACGACGGAAAATCATAAAACATGCAAAAATATAGAAAATTCTGAACAAAGTCTTGCAAAAGAATTGAATAGTATTCTGGATAAAGCAACTATAATAAACAATGATGAAGATTTAATTGAAAAAAGTAAGTCTCACTTCGAATTTCCACTGACGAGCTTTAATTTTAAAAAATAAACGACTGACTGTACTCATGACACACAGGATAAAAATACAAATCGAATGACACCTCATTTGTTAGAATCTATTCAGTCGTTTGAGCTGCAGGATTTTACAAAGAATTGACGTACATACAAATAGACAGAGAAATTACTCATATAACTTCAAACTTTCGTGGTTTTTACTAATATACTGTTCGTAAGAAACGGGATTCTTACCACGATTAGGCTGTGGACACAGTGTGTAGTTTGTCGACAAACAAAAATAACATCGAGTGCGGACTAAATGTGCAGTGAGAACGCGGACAGTGGTAGTGGTCGCCGAATCAGAAAGAAGGTAGACCGATACGGCTATCTTTAACATTTTTTACACTACCGCACAACACCAGTCAACCCGTGATCATGGCGCATGCAACTGGTGCCGAAATATCGGGAGCTCAAACAGCCAAATCGTAGTAAGAATCCCGTTTCTTACGAACAGTATAACAGACATTACTCTCTTGTCATCTCTTTTTTTTAACAAGAATGAAAGAAACGACAAAATGTTTTTGTACTCACTAGCTCGTTCACCTCGTTTATCAACCCCTTCCGTCACAAGGGTGACAATGGAGATGACGGAAGGGGACCCTTGATCACCACCCTGTTCTTGATCATGCCACCTTTCATGCAATCCATCCATCTCTTCCTAGGCCTACCTCTATCGGTATTCCTTGTATTATCTATGGTACTACATCAAAATTATTTTTTTTTTCTCAAAAATAACAGTTAACAGGATCCAAGTGACAGTAAAAATAGATAAAAAAGCGAAAGAAAATGCAGATAAACATATACAGAAATTATTGGATAAATCGACGAGAAAGAAAGAGATGAAAGAATTGGAGGAAACGAGACGGATGTACAATAAAAGAATAAGGAAGGCAATTAATAGTAAACCAAAAAAAGGTAAATTTTAATATAAATTATTATTTATTTATTAACTTATATTTGTTTATTAATTTTTAAAATGGTTTAATTTAATTTGCTCTGGTTTTTTTTGTGTTAGATATAGTAATTTAAATTACACAAAAATTTTTTGTTAATAGATTGGTCAAAAATTGGGTAAAAAATCATTTTTTTCATGACATTACAATATTATATGAAAAAAATCATTCATAAAATGTATGTATTTGCAATTTTAATTTTAAAATACTAATCTTTACAGGTCCTATCATTAAATTTGTTAAAATCAAAAATAATATAAACGTTAATGAAACGGAAACAAATGAAAATAATAACGAATCACAAAATAATGATTTTGAATCACAACTCAATGATGATGGAAAAAATAATGCTAAAGAAAAATATAATAATAATAATGAAATTGTTGGAAGAAATAACAAATTGAAAATAAATACACATCAGTGCTATGTTTGTTTTAAAGTGAGTATTAAAACTTATTTATACAAAAATCTATACAAATTTAGAAAAACATGTCTGAAAGTAATAAAAAAAATTCCTACATATGATGTATTTGTGTATTCAATAACTAAAAACTTATTTTTTTGGATTTTTGTCTGTCTGTCTGTATGTTCGTAATGCTATGTTTGTTACAAGTAATCTCTGGAATGTATGGACAGATTTTGACAGAACTTTGATTGGAAGGTAGCTGATATATGCGACCATGTTATAGGATAGTTTTTTTTTATTTTCTGCTCTGACAAAGTCGCCTGTAATATAAACCTTTATATAGATAAAAATATAATTGGTTGTATTTTTGTCACTGACGTTTTTTTAAATTATTCGACATGTTTTTAATGAAGACTGTTTTAGTGAGATGTTCTTATGATATCAGTGGTTTTTTTTTTAATTGAAGAAATATTTAATGTGATGTTGTTTTTTATTATTGGAACTTAGAAATTTATACAAACAACAACAATTTAGAACAGAATCAAATTTAAGATTTTTTTTGAGTGTGTATTTTTTTTTTCAGTTATTCGAAACTAAATCTAAACTAATAGATCATTGTAAAGAACATTTCGATGTTTGTTGCAATGTGATGCTAAAAAAATGTCCCCTATGTGATTACGTCACCAAATTAAATCTCTCCAGACATATGAAATTAGTACATAAAATTAATATAAAACTACCCTTCCCAAGGTTTAAAGATAAAAAAAATAATAAAAACGGTTCTAGATATTATTACGATATAAATGATAAAAATATACAAAAAATAGAAATAATACCGAGCGTTAAAAATCTAAATAAAATAGAAAGTATTAAAATTGATAAAAAAAGAAAATTTGATAAAACTTTAAGTGTAGATAAAAAGAAGTTAGTTAAAAAAGGTGATGAATGGATTATAGAAGATGAAGAGATTACATTAAAAGAAGACTATTTACTACCAAGATTTAATATGGAAAATTTATTAAAAATCAAAATATACGGTGATGATTATATATCGAGATTGAAAAAATTGAGTCGTTTAGGAAAAATAATAGGAAAAAAAATTTTATTTCCATGTGAAAATTGTGAAAAAATCTGTCAAACTTTAAGCGCATTGAAGTTACATACACGCAAACATAATCCGAATGCAAAACCATTTAAAAAGAAAGTATGGAAACATAAATCGAATGGAAAAGAAATAGAAAAGAAAATAATAAATACAAATAGATATGAAAAACCAAAACCTATTGTAAATAAACATAAATGCGATAATGAATTGAAAGAGTTTTATGAAAAAAATATTAAAGGTGGTGATATTGAGTTTTGGCATTTTTTAAAAATATATAATAAAATGTCCAGAGAAAATATCACAGAATTCTCAGAATTGAATGAAAGAACCGATTTCGGTATACATTATGATGAACTTCCGAATGATGAATTAACAAAGAAGGAAGTAGAACGAAATGAATTACAAAAGAAGGAAATAAAAAAGAAGAAAGTAGAAAATAAAACTCCTAGATTTAGTAGAGTTGTAAAGATGAGTAAGAAGCAACATTTAAAAAGAATGGAATTAAAAAATAAATTAAGACAAAATATTAGTGCAAATTGTTCCTAATTATTTTTTTGGTAATTTATCTTACTAATATAAATGCGAAAGTTTAGATGTATGGATGTTAGAAGATATCTCCAGAACGGCTTCTGATGTAGAACATAGTCTGGAAGAACACATAGGCTACTTATTACGTTTTTGTTTTTAATTCAGCGCGGACGGAGTCGCGGGCAACAGCTAGTAGTGCATAAAAGTAACTTTTTTAATTCACTTGTTGTAGTTAATTAGACAATTTGTAAAAAAAACTTAAATAAAATTGTTTTTCAGAATATCTTGTTTCATTTTCTCTTAAAGTTTGTTTCCACTGGCGACATATTCTCTTGTATTTTTTGTGTGTTATTATTTTTCATCAGTGGAATTTCAGTTATTTGAAATACTTCGTATTTGTCAAAAATTTTACTCTCATGGGAAAAGGGGATGGGATTTTTTCGTATTTAAGTCACAGAATGAACATGTAAAATTAAAAAATAAGGAACTTCGTTCCAAAAATTACAAATTACAAAAAAAATTAGTTTTCTTTAAAAGTGGAATCTGCTTATTTATTAATATTTATCAAGTAAATACCTGGAAAGACATCTTTCCAGACTACTATATCTAGTTGGTAATTTACCGGAATTCATGATTTTACACTAAAAAAATTAGATTAAAAAAAAATAAAACACGTTACTTGAAGCATAGAAAAAAAATTTATTTCCCTTTATTTAATTTATTCATAACTTTCCTTACAATTATTTGTATGATTTTGGTACTATATTTTAATATTACAAGAAAAAAAACCGTTACATTGACCTGTATATATAGGACAGGCTATAAGGTGTGATATTTTGTGCCTATTTGATTTCAGCCATTTGGTAAAAGTCAAGGATATCTTAACAGATGAGAGGCGCTGTTATCTCTTTTAGTTCTGTCAAAATCTAATATATAAAATTCTCGTGTCACAGTTTTCGTTCCCGTACTCCTCCGAAACGGCTTGACCGATTCTCATGAAATTTTGTGAGCATATTCAGTAGGTCTGAGAATCGGCCAACATCTATTTTTCATAACACCCCACCCATTTTTTTTTTACTGCGCGCGGACGGAGTCGCGGGCGACAGCTAGTTTACTTATAAAAAATGACATAAAAGAAAAAAGACATGACATACAGTAGAAAGAGGATCATGACATTTTTTTGACATTGACAGTTGCGCTAGTGAATTGTCATAATAACATAGTTTGACTTATTGCTCATTGTCAGATAGCCTTGTCAATATCTATAGTTATCAATGGCGACCAAAATATCGATTGAACACCATATATATATATAATTATCGGTTATTACGACTGAATACTGTCGCTCTCTTTGAAGTCGATATAACCGGTACAGTTTGGTTCATGATGAATTCTCCTCAAATGTTATTATAACCATATTTTCATCATCTTTCGAATCTGAAAATAAAAAAATATATTTTAACTGCAGTCCAGAAAGGAATGAAAATTTAAAGCTAATAGCAGCAAATATATATGGTTGCCATAGTTACGGTAATGCTCAGACATTTAAATTATGACATTTGTAGTTGAAAATTTTACGCATTATTAACAATATAAAGGAAAAAAGACAATATGTGTGTTGAAACGCACAATAAAATTGATACATGTCAAAGGTGGCCTAAAGTTGCCCCCAGTATCTTATAAATTCGAACATCTGAATGTATAGATGGATGTTAGAAGATATCTCCGGAATGGCTCAACAGATCATGATGAAATTTGACATAGATTAGATATAAATAATAAAAAATCTACTAGTCTTCTAGTTATTTAAAAAAAAAATGGGACCCATCTGCAAGCACTTCGTTTGGATTAAAATAATTTTTATCAAAATCGGACCAACAGGGGCGGAGATTCGCGGTAACACATTAAAAAAAAATCAGTCAAATTGATAACCTCCTTCTTTTTGAAGTCGTCTAAAAATTTAATTTATTCCACAGTCTATAATATCTGATATGGCAACATTATTTTCTATAACTTAAGACTGTTTCATTTTCCAATCAAATAAAGTTTGTTTTATATCCTCATATAATAAAAATACAATATAGATGTATATATATATGGAAGTATAGGTAAAGTTTTTTTTTTAATTCCGCAAGAACATAATCTCAGGCAACAACTATGTAGTAATATTACAAAGTTGTTTTCCAGAATTAGATATCTATATATATAAAAGAAAGTTGTGTTAGTTACACTATTTATAACTCAAGAATGGCTGAATTGATTTGACTGAAAATCGGTGGGCACGTAGCTTAGAACCAGGAAACGGACATATATTTTTACCCCATTTTCTATATTTTATTCCGCGCGGACGGAGTCGCGGGTAAAAGCTAGTTTACAATAGAAATCTAATTAAATACTTGAAAAAACTCACCCATTTTACAATGACCTTCTTTATTCTTTAATATATGATGTTTCAAAAGAATTATAGTAGAAAATTTCTGTCCACAAGAACAGATGTGTTCATATTGTTTATTAACTTTTTCTATATAATGATTTTGCATATGATCCGCCATACCTTGTTCCCCGATACATATCTCTCTACATAATATACAAACTCTCACATTATGCTCTTCTAAATAAGCCAACGATACTCCTTTCATTGGTATATCCATAATTATACTAGTTTTATATTCCCCAAATGTTCTCGGCACAAAATAATCTTTCCAATTACGTTTATCTACCTTTAAATTTATTGATTTTGTAATTTTATGTCTTGTACTTAAATGCTCTTGGAAATATGTTTCATTTTTACTTTCGTATTGACATATTTCACAGTATAAATATTTTTTATGTTGTTTCATATGTTCCTTGAGTTCGTCGCGATTTTTAAATTTCTCCAAACATATTTTGCAACAAGATACGCTTTGTATACGATGACCTTGGAAGTGATACCTGAAATTTATTTTTTTGACACATGACACAATATTTTACGCACATTTTTATCATTATCAGCTCACTATATATCCCCACTGAGCCTACCCGAGGAGCCTACACTAAGTCAGTTGTGACTAGGTCATAGGTAAGCACACTGACCCAGTGCGGGTTGACTTCACACATTGAATTTCTTCTCAAATATATGCATACATCACGATGTTTACCTCCATAGTAAGAACGTTGTATAAATATACATACGTAAGTCGAAAAATCAAACTTGGCGGCGCTCAGTGGCAACCGACATGAAGACAGTCGGGCTGACATGGCTCGAGACCAAACGCAGAGCCCAAGATAGAATGAGCTGGCGACGTACTGTGGACGCCCTCTGCCCTACTACGGGGACATAGGACTTTAAGTCAAGTAAGTCAAGTCAAGTCGAAAAAGACTGGTACATGATGGGATTCGAACCCAAGTCCTTAACCCCTGAGACACTGATGCTCGACCACCTTATAATATAAAAAATATCATCTTCAGCTCACTATACGTCCCCACCGAGGGGCTCGGAGCCTACCCCAAGTTAGGGGTGAAAAAATTATATTTTAGAAATTAATTATTATTCTTACCACATAGTTTTAATTCTCTGCATTTTATAACATTTTGGGCAAGCAGCAAATGTTGCATCTTTATCAACGCCCATATGAAATGTTATAATATGTATTTGCATAAGCAATTTATTAAAGAATAATACAGAACACGTGTCACAGATGAATATCTCACGTTCTATTCTTGTTGCATTCTCATCACTAAGCAGATGATTAACTTTTATATGTTTTATTAATCCTTCATATGTCAAATGTGGCTTCACACATAACTGAAATTTAATAATACTGAATTATAAGTGTTCGGAATGATGGAATAAACATTAATCTAAAGGATGATCCAAATAAAATGTGGGATAAGGACTGAGAGTATTTTTGTTCGGATTTTTTTTTTTTATAGTAGTCTTAGGAGAATGGGGCAAACAAGCAACGGACCGAAATTATCCGTGCGGAATTAAAAAAACTTAATTTGTAGCCTCTGTCTTCTTCCAGACTATGTTCTACATCAATGTCAAATTTCAGCGAGATCCATGCAGCTATTCTGGAGATACCTTGTGACAAACATCCATCCATAGATTAGTAAGATATATAAATATAAATTTACACATACATTGCAATGTTTTTAATGTTACTAATATTATAAACTAGCTTTTACCCGCGACTCCGTCCGCGCGGAATAAAAAATAGAAAACGGGGTAAAAATTATCCTATGTCCGTTTCCTGGTCCTAAGCTACCTGCCCACCAATTTTCAGTCAAATCGATTCAGCAGTTCTTGAGTTATAAATAGTGTAACTAACACGACTTTCTTTTATATATATAGATGCGAAAGTTTAGATGAATGGATGTTTGTTTTCAGGTATCTCTGGAATGGTTGCATGGATCTCGATATAATTTGGCATAGAGATAGAACATATTCTAGAAGAACACGTAGGCAACTAATGAAGTTTTTTTAACTCTGTGCTGACGGAGTCTGCGGCGACAGCTAGTAAAATATATTAATAACATTGACATTGTAATAATTATTTCTACTTAAGTTTTAAGTTATTTCTTTCATTCAATTGACATGTAAAACATTTCACAAAATTGTAATAAGCTCCATCTGTTGTCCAATCTTACTAATTTTAAATGTGAAAATTTATATGAATGGATGGATAGATGTTTGTTTGAAGGTATCTCCAGAATTACTCAACAGATATTGATGAAATTTGGCATACATGTAAAAAACATGCTGGAACAACATATAGACTACTTATTAAGTTTTTTTTATTCCGCACGGACAGAATCGCGGGCAAAAGCTAGTAAAAAATATGCAAGCAATATTATATGAAAATTATTATCAATGTTATTGATGTCTATATAACATATTCAATTAACATGTTTCATATTCCATAATGCTTTTAAGTTTTATTATTATTGGGACATCTATCGGCAAATTTGTTTATTACTTAAAATGAAAATAATTATGTTGACACATACTTTTGACGATTCATAAACAGACAGAGTTATTGTTGATTAGGGGGATAAACTATCTTGAGGAAAGTACGCCTTTATATTCTCTCTGTATTTGAACCCCTTTTATTTCATAGAATTGTATAAAACTGAATCATTTGATATGTAGAAAGTAAATAAACGATTGTAACCTTACCCTACAACAATATGTCGCTCTTGAATTTTTCATTAAATTCATAATTTCCCTTTTGTGAGCTAAAGATCGATGTATTTCCACCTCAGTTTCACTGTCCCAGCCATCAAAACATATATTACAGAAATAAGTCTCAGCGTTCGTACCATAACTTTTTTTATTAGGTGGACGATATTCAACGTCTCTAGGAGACGATCTAAACATAGCCATGTTTCAGTCAACAAAACAAACACATCAGCATAAAGAAGTACAAAATGATTTTAGTTAGATACTTTTGTATTCTTATATGATTTATAATATTATATTATCAGAACCAAATAAAGAAAAAAACATCGAAAAACAGCAACTGCAATGCAAAGGGAACACCCATAGACAATAGGTACAGAATGTAGTTAGATTTAAAGAATATAAAATGTGTCAATTGGCACCACAGACTATAATTACTATAAGTTGTCCAAAATATTAATTTTATTTATTATTGTGCATGCATATGTAGAATTTCAGATAAATAAAACTTAAATTATACTTGTAAAACTCATTTTATTTAAATGTAAATTTTAATTTCTGCCAAAGTAACAATGACTCATAGTCGAACCCAATCTTTTGATCGAAATTAAATCCGAGATTGAATTAAGTCAAGATTATCTTAAAGTACCAATCGGTGTCTATTCTTGGATAAGGCTTCAGCACAATATCAAAAATCGACAATCTCAAAAAGAAAAAAAAAAGTTGCAAATACTAGTCTTTTTTAATAAAAATTAACTTTCAATTAACATGCCTGCAAGTAATAGTAACGGAACGTATTGTATTTGTAAACATGGCGAACAAACTTCTCTATCAATTTGAAGTTAACAATCAGATATATGATTATTTAGTGTAAAGACTTGTCTTTTGTTTTTAGTAAGCTGCTTAGGATTCATTTATTGTTGTTAAACTTTAATGCAGTACAAGTTGATTCATTCACAATTTGCATATGATTATATCTAATATGGAAAGTCAATCTGTAGGTTTTGTAATCTGTCGAAATCAATATTCGATCTTTAACTATTTCTGCAAACTAAATATACTTTTTTTTTATATAAACAAAAATACGATCTGCTGATTAAATGGCGATCGTATCTTATCTAATGTTTGTATTCCATTTCATACAAATTAATAGAAATTATTAATTAGATCGATCTCAAGGATCGAATTCAAACAATCGTAAAAAAATCAATTCGATTCTTACAGAACTTTCATTCGATATTTTACATTTATAACATTCTCGACAAATTATGGATTTACAACAGGATAAAAGCCGTTGTATTTTTAGCCGACTTCAAAAAGAAGGTTATCAATTCGACTGTATTTTTTTTTATGTGTGTTACCGCGAAACTCCGCCCCTGGTGGTCCGATTTTGATAAAAAATATTTTAATTGAAAGGAAGTGCTTGCAGATGGGTCCCATTTTTTTTGTTTTTTTTTTTGCTTATACATTCCAAGCATTGACCTATCCATATATATAGCCATATCCATAGAGATCAGTGTTACTTACATCGGCAACATCGGTAAATCTCTTGTGTGAAAGCAATGGGAAGAAAAGAAAAAAACAATAGTTCAAAAGATTTATTGAAATAGTAAATAAAAGAAAAAAGTAAATAAAACAATGTGGCAAGAAACATTTTATTTAACACATAAAACACATTTTTCTATCTACATGCAAGCAAAAAGCAGATTATGCCTAAAAAAATGTTTTTTTTTATTAAAAAATAAATACGGAATTTTAAACCTTAAAGGAACTAAGTTACAAATTCTGATAATTATTTTTTATGATCGAAGAATTTTTAATAAATAATCTAGCTATCAGACAGAAATAATCGATTCGAAAATCTGCTGCACTACCGCGCAACCTAAGAGACAACCGAACCCTCATTTTATCAAAGAGTTTTAAGGTATTTTTATGGTTTTCTAGGATTTAAAGTAAATCCGATAACTAAAATACAGCTTATTATTTCCAGTGTGATTTATAACGATACCTGTATCGTATTAAATAATTATAATTACATGATTATATATAATAAAAAACAATTAAAACTATTTTTTGGTAACTCTCAATATTAATTATATAATATATACAATCTATTCACGTTATATACTTTGTAAATAATAAGAAATATATCCGTATATAATTTCAACTTGTTTTATTTCACAATGTTAACATAATTATATTTTCTGGCATAATGAATACGTATATTTAAAATTTTCCTTTTTAATTTGAAATAGAGCGTGAAAAAATATTGTCTTTTATATCGTAAATAGAGTATATATAAACACCATTACACCTATATATTATATATATTAGGACCCCTAATAACATATAGCTATGTTCTAACATAAATATCTATTTCTAGATTTTGGTTTTGACTATGGATAACTGTACGAATTATTAGAGTTTTTAAATTGCTTCTAAATTAAGTTAAAGTTTAATGGGTATTTTTTGGTGAGCAGTTTATAACTTTTAAATTAGATTTCTCTAAATGATCGGTTAATTTGTTTAATTTTAAGTCACATACTTATTACTGTGACAGCTGTCAAATAGTTTATGATACCTTGTAACCATAGACTAGGAACAAAACCAAAGAATATAAATTACCTAATAAAAATTAATTTTAGGTTTTTTAAATGCTGTAAACCTGTAATTAAACTCGGATATAAATTCAATTATTTCAAATAATTGCTTAAATATCAATTGCAACAATTTTATTCAAACTTGGAGTTACTATAAATGGCTTGAAAAAAAAAAATTACGCTAAGAGTTTTTACGTATGAATTTAAACTTTAACAAAATGCCTTTTTGTATTCGGTAAATAAATAACGATGAGTAAATTATGATAAAGTAAGTTTAAAAAAGACATTTTTTTCTTTGCAATAGTTTCAAAAACGAAATATACACAAACTAGCGCCTTTTGTTACAAGCATAAAAATATATTCTGCTAGTAATATTAACACAATTTGTGTGCCTATTTTTCTATAAATCTGTATTTTCCAGCGACATTTGACACATAGATTTCTCACGTGTTAGTACAATTTAAACATGCTAAAATCAAATCAGATGTCTAAGTTGGTGAGAGGCGCTACTGTCGCGGTTAGATCTGTCACAAAATAAGTATAAGGTAATGGAAAATGGCATAAAAACATGACAGCTACAGTAAAAAGGATCTTGTGACATTTTTTTGACGTAGACAGGATGGCGCTAGTGTGCTGTCATAATTTAGTTTAACTTTTACCCACTTTTAGATAATTTGATCTATTTACAATACACTGGGACGAAAATTGTCTTAATAACTTCTTAATTAGCTAAAAATACAACTTTTTGTTATTTCAACATTTTCCTTGCCTTTATTTTTCCTTCTATTATCTATATATTGTTTATAACCACCTCCGATTATACCTAATAATATAATTAAACCTACCATTGAATTAGATTTAAACTTGTTGGCGCAGTCGCTAGGATTATCTGGGTTTAGAGTGTAAATCTGAAAAAGAAAAATAACCTTAATAAAAAAGTGACTGATCGTGGGTTTCATTTAAAATAGTATTAGATATTTGATGCAAAAGTATTTTAAAAGAAATAAACTAACAGCGAAATAATAAATTTAACTCTACTTCTACTTCTAAATAATCCTCGCTGTAGTATAAACTCAAATCGAACGTAAATAAACAAAAATGTCAGACGTTCCGCAATGACGGATGGAAAGAGACTGCCTCGAGCAGCAGCGCACGCTTCCTTATAAAACCTTTTGTGAGACTACCTTCAACAGTCCTAACAATATTGTTATTTCTGTTTTTTTCAAAGATATTAACAAAGATAACAATATGTTTAAAACGCAGTTTTCGATCTTAGAAACTCACCGTAAATCTCTAATCTAATGCATGAAATTTCTTCATCATTGCGAAATTCATAAATACATATTAAATTTTGGTTCAATCAAACGTCTAGATTAAATAAACAAAGTAATGTTTATTATCCTAGATGGCGGCCATTATACCTCGTTCTAATGTCGTAGAAAAACAAGTTATGCTAAAATTCTTAGTCTTAAATATTATTATTATACAATATTCCTTCACTTTATCTGACAATTTTCATAAAATATCTTAATGGCTGCCATTGTATGAAATTTGACATTTGTATGTCAACATAGACATAGGGTTGCCAGGTTGCTAAACCTACTAAGTTAAGAAAGGTCGGACAACCTATATTATTTAGAATTTTGTCTCAGTATTAATAGGTACACTCTTGTTTGGGAAATGTAAAAAGCCTAACAATAGCCGGACAACCGTTTATTTTGGCCGGACACGCAATCAAAAAGCCTACCTATGTCCGGCTTTATCCGGCTTATAGACATAATTTAAACGAAATGTAAAAAAAAGTTGATGAAATCGTTTAATACGTTAAAAAAATCAAAATATACACAATAAAACATTTCTGATAAAAAATATTACATCGGCCATTAGGGAACGTACCCATACTACGTGACCCGTTTAGGGGGGGGGGGGCGGAGTCTTTAAAATACTACGGTCAGTCACGGGAGGGGGGGGGGGGGGGTGGTTCAGCTTTTTGTCACGTAGTCGATTTTAATGAGAGAAATCTCGTATTTTTTCGAGCTATATTGGAATATAGCGCGGTGTTTAGCGCTTTGTAAACTCACAGTTGGTGCATGGTGGTGCAGTGGACAACCTGTCTCGCGTGCGACCTCTGCGGATTCTATCCAGGAGGCTACAAGAAGTTTTATGTGTTTTGTGCATAAGACTGCAATAAAGACGAGTATGAGTCAAATTATTTTTTTTTCAATTTTTGCCTGTGAAATGATTAAAAATCATAATTATGAATTACTACGTGAAAACTAAAGGGGGAGGGGGGAGTCTTGGCATATACTACGAATGGTCACCGAGGGGAGGGAGGGGTCGAAAAATCTTAAAAAATAGGTCACGTAGTATGGGTATGTTCCCTTACTAGTGTTAATGTTAACGAGTTATTTTGGTATGTAATAGTTACCTGTCTCCCAGCATGTAATGTGTACATTGCTAGTGCTATGTAATACGGTAGGTCGAGACCTGCGGCGCCCCCGGCCACCGCCAGTGACGTCACACTCAGCCCTAGGGCTCCGCTTAACGCGGGCTTCGTGTGCTCTCCAAACGTTAGAGCTGTTGATTTCATACCTATACGAGCGTCATCTTCTTTATCCTATTAAGTAAAAGTAGGTGTAAAAAAAAAGTTAGTATCTTTTTTTTTCATCCCCTAAGTGTCAACTTAATTACGAATCGAATAACACCTCATTCGTCAAAATCGGTTCAGTCGTTTAAGCTACAGGATGTTACAATTCCTACATACAAACACATACATACACTCAAAAAACATCACCCATCTTATTTAATTGGGAGAAAGTTAAAAAATTATAAAAAATACAGTCTATGTCACTCAATGATAACATAATTTTCTAATGGCATAAGACTTTTTTAAATCAGTTCAGTAGTTTTTTAGTTTACTTGTTACATACAAAAATACAATCCTCTATAATATTAGTACAGATGATAGAACAATCTGGATGATGAAAACTTGATGCACACCACATAGAGTGGAGTAAGTAGATGATGATGATGATGATGGTACACTGACCTGATGTGCATATATAGTGTCATATACAACAGTCCACGCGAGTGCTCCTGTATACAGCGGTAAACATATAAGTGGGTCTAGACCACCCTGTATAGCCGAATATCCTAATAATGCCCCCCAATTAAATGTAGCACCTAGGAATATTTGGGGGTAGTTCGTTATCCTCTTCATTAATGGATAAGTTACCACCAATACTGTGAAAATAACACAATTTGTTACTAAAAAATAAAAAAATATCCCGATTGACTGACTCTCAGCATTGTGTGATCATCATCAGCTCACTTTACATCCCCAACAAAGGTCTCAGAGTCTACCCTAAGTTAGAGATGACTATGTCATAGTCAACCACAGTCAAGTGTAGTGACTTCACACATATCATTGAATTTCTTCTCAGATATGTGCAGCATCACAATGTTTTACTTCACAGTAAGAACGTCAGATAAATGTACATATGTAAATAGAAAAACACATTGGTACATGTCGGGATTCGAACCCAGGACATGCAGATTATAAGTGAAATCCTTAACCCCTAAACAACAGATGCTCTTGTATGACATATAACTAGTAAAAATCTGTTGAGTCGATGAGTGACATGTGAGTTTGTAAAAAATTCCACATCAATCAGTAAACAGGAAGTTGATCTTTAATTTGTAAAATTTGATGACAAACATCGGGACATATTAAACTAAAGTTTGAAGTTGTGGAAAGTATGGATGGATTGTGTGAAAGAGGATATACATAAGAAGGGGGTAAATTCAGATATGACATCTGATAGAGATGTATGGAGGAGTATATACTGTGCCTACCCTACATAGGGATGAGGACAGGTTGATGATATGAAACCGTGTTTATAATAAATACTTACACATACTGCTAGCTCCGAGCACTATACTATAACAGTTAAGTTGTAAAAGTACTGTCAGTGCAAGACTCAGTTGTACAGCTAAGAATCCTACAGCCTGTTTGTCTGTTATCACACCTGACACTAACGGTCTATCTTTGGTACGTTCTACCTGTTAACAAAATTATATTTTTTAACTCTACCCATAATATTAGGAAGGGAAACCGTAGGAAGGAATGGCTTTGTTTTATAAATATTAGGTATCTCCGAAATGGCTCAACGGATCTTAATCAATTTTGGCACAGATGTAGATCATAGTCTGGAAGAACAAATAGGCTAGTTATTAAGTTTTTTATTTCCGCCCAGACAGAGTAGCGGGCGACAGCGACAGTGCAGCAAGTGTGAAAGAGACAGATGCGTAAGAGACGTCCGTGTACTCGCGCAGTCAAATTACGACTGACTTCTTTTAATGGCTCCACATGTTGGACTAATGCTAATGGCGCTGACTGTGAATCTAGTTTGTTTTTTTACATTGTGTTGTGAATTTAAAAAATAATGTTTTCGGTATTGATTCAACTTACTTGAGCATCAACATCTTTATCCCACATATCATTGATGGTACATCCGGCACCTCTCATTAGACCCGCTCCTATTAGAAACAGAGCTGCGGTTTGTAAAGTTGTATGTAGTGGTACTGTGCCGGGTAATGATGCCAGTGCTATTGACCATGAACATGGCCAATAAAGGAGGTAGACACCTGGAAAGGTGGAATAAATATTAAATTAGAAAACATTAAAAACCAAATTGACTGACTGTCATGGATACAGTGGCTTAGATGTCAGCATAGTCTGGAAGAATACATAGGCTACTAATAGTTTTTTTTATTAATTCCGCGAAGACGAAGTCGCGGACGACAGCTAGTGTCATATAGAGTCAAAATCCAAAAAATATTACAGATTACAAAAATCAGTTTTTAAAATGTTTTTGTTGCAGTAACAAGGAAGATTTACGTTATGAGCAGATTGCAGTTTTTTTTCAATTTCCCATGATTCATCATCATCAGCTCACTATACATCCCCACCGAGGAGCTCGGAGCCTAGCATAAGTTAGTGGTGACTAGACCATAGTCAACCACACTGACCCAGTGCAGGTTGACTTCACACATATCATTGAATTTCTTCTCAGATATGTGCAGCATCACAATGTTTTCCTTCACCGTAAGAACATCAGATAAATGTACATATGTAAATTGATAAACACATTGGTACATGGCGGGATTCGAACGCAGGACCTATAGATTGCAAGTCAAGTGCTTAATCCCTGAGCCACCGACACTCTTTTAATATAAGCTGAAGAAAAATATCTTACCAATTGGTCTGTCCCATCTCGCTAACCTAATATAAGGATCCACTTTCTTCAATAATGTAGATAATCTGACATCAATATTCTTTTCCTCTGCCAACACGTCATTCCTTTTCTTGTCTATTACTATTTTAGGTGTTGACGTCTCTATAACCACCTTTTGTCTATGTTGGTCCGTTTGTGCGGAATATAATCGGACAGTATGTCTTCTATCTATCTGTTTATAGTAAACATGACCGCATAGACACGTATTTTGTTCTTTGTTTTGATAATATGTTCTATTAAGATTCGATACTCTTGTTATATGTAGTAGAGTCTTTATATTTTTTATATTAAAGTGTTTTAAATTTGTATTCAGCATTTTAAAACTTTTTACTCACACCATGTTGTATCTGTAGAAAAAAAATCAAGAAATATTTGTTAATAATTTAAATATACAGTCAAAATCTGTTATAACGACATCGAAGGGACTACTCATATTGAGTCGTAAAAACCGATAGTTGTAACAACCGGTGACAGGTATTAATAGGAAAGATATGTAATAACATTCAGCCAGGACCTTTGATTTTGGTCAATTTAACCGGTATGTTGTTCTAAACGATGTCGCTATAAACGGTTTTGACTGTATGTAGATTAAGTAATAACACAATATGTTACTTATACAAGTAAGTCTTAAAGTTATTACTTAATGCTCCAACGAGCACCGCACCATCTGACCATCGCCTCAACGCTGATTGATCAGGACAGTTATAAAATTGCTATAAGCCATGTTTGCTTGCTAGGCGATATGGTTCAGTTTGCGAGTGAACGCTCGGCCAAGGCTAGAGAGTGGGCGAGGAGTTGACGAGACTGTGTTACCCCTTATGACTTAGGGAAGAAATTAGGCCTCCGGCACCACACTCATCAAACGAAACACGGAAATACTTCCACTTCACGCCTGCCTTCTGTGAGGTTGTGGTATTTATCAGGCGAGCCGGCCAATTCATGCAACAGATTGTTGCTGTTGTCTACCACTGTTACCTCTTTATGGGACAGAACATTGCATGCTATAGGATTAATTATAATCTTTCTACCATTTTTGTATAAAAGGATGGGAAGGGGAAGAGGATTAGGCATGGGAGAGGATGCATAGTAGAGGAATATCCTCTTTTAGTGCATCCCCGCTTCTACTGAATAAAGGTAAGTAATGTATCTGGAAGTTGCTGTGCAGAACACAGAGTTAAGTGTGGCAGGGCATAGTCATAAGGGGGTGGTGTTCTACACAGCTGACCTTGGATGCCAATAGGGTTGAGATGGATAATGCATTTAAATTGAAGTGGCATACTGATATTGGGCATAATATTCTGTCTGTCATGATGTTGATTTGCCAAGAACATACATATATTTAAGATATAGCTTATATTACCTTAAAAAGTTAATTTGATCTGACCTTGCGATTTTTTTCCTTTTATAGACAGATGAGTATTATATTTAATACATAGAAAGTTATGTGCTATTAATTATATAATATATAAACGTAATTTGTGGAATATAATTCAAATATACTTTATTTAGTATTAGAATTTCATAAGAGATAAAATACATGACATAATCTTAACCTATAGTTATATTTATACGTTTTATATATTTATATTTAAAACTTACCTCGTCTTCGTTCTTTCAGGAAAATAATTAAATGAAGATTATGTTAATTACTTTATAACAATTATGAAGCAAAAAATATGTTTTCAAGGTTAAGTTCAATTATCAATAGCGAAGAATACAATCATAAACACTGAACCTTTTGTTTTTAATATTTAAATACTTATCGCAAATACACTTTTTAAATATTTTTAATCTTAGATGTCGTTTTATTTATATTTACAATCGAAAAATCGATAATCTTAACATTTAAAATCAAATGAACCGCGTTGACAGGATGAATTAAAAATTAATGATTGACATCAAAGGGCAAAGAACATTTTAAAGAAATGACAGCGACAGATTGGTGACAGATCATTAAAACGCCACAGTATATTATAATTGATTATAATCTGTTTATTAACTAAACGTTAATAGCTTACTGCAACTCATTTTTTAAATTAATTAAAAAAATATTTTATAAACCTATTTGCGATTTTTAAACAAAATCATTGTTATACAATTCTAAAAGTTATCAGATCTATAAAAGTAGTTCATTTTTAATTAACTAGGTGACTTCCAGGACCTAAAGTTTTCTAAATTAAAAATAAAAACATAAATCTTTTAGAAAGGAAATGAAAAATAAAAGGTTTTAATATTTTTTTTTTTTTTCGCCCATAGCGCAGGCTATAGTCTTTCGACCATACTGCCTAGTCTTCCGTAAGGTTTTAATAAGTGCGTGATTGTAGAAGTGCGTGTCTGCTACACGCAAAAACAAGATTTCGGCGGTTTTTAAAAAAAATCTATAAAAAACGTGCTGACGTAAATCAAACTAGTTATAAATCCAATTCTATCAGCTAATACTATTGAAAATGTTAAGGCTGAACAAATTATTGTATGCATAATATCTGTACAATTAACTGGTCTATTTATTATTAAGTTGAATCAGACATTGTCACCTGTGTATACAGAAACCTCGACTCAGTAATACATTAGAAGGTTGCGGTTTCGCTTGAATTTAAAGTTAAAAAATTATGTCATTAATGCGTGTACCCGTTCAAAAATAAAAAATGCATTTGTACATAATTTTTAATAAAATGAATTTGAAAAAAAATAATCTGTTGTATTCTGTAAACAAAAAACACAAACACACACATCCTGTGTGTTCGTTCTAATTAAAATAAACAATACTTGAAGCGAAAACTATCAGCAAAGAAGGGCTAAAGAATAAATAAAGGTAATTTAAAAAAAATTACAATGTTACATGGTCCATGTATATTAAATAAAAGAACACTAAGTAGTTAAATTTAAAATCATCGAGATAGATAGACATATGGTCAAAAAATCTTATCATATAGGTAAAGACTTTGTGTACGGTCACGGTTGTCACCAAAATTGGCGTATAATGAAAAAATATAATATGGATTTTGGTAATTCATGACGCAAATGTATATAATTCAAGTTTTTGTTTAATATCTTAGTCTACACTTGCTCGTCAGATCTTTATAATGGAGTTTAAGATTATTTTGCTAACTATTCTGGTATTTTTTTAGTACTTATCTATACTTTTGCTCATGCTTAGATATATATAGCATACTAGCTGCCTCCTGCCACTCCATCCGTGCGTAATAGAAAGAACTTTGCAAGTAGCTATTGCTATGTTCTATATTTATTCCAAATTTCGTCGAGATCCGTTGAGCCGTTCTGGAGATAACTTCAAAACAAACATTCATCCATCCACCTAAAATTCACATTTTAATTCTTACTAATATTATAAATGCGAAGGTTTATATGGATGGATGTTTGTTTGAAGGTATCTCCGTAACAGCTCAACGAATCTTGATAAAATTTGATACAGATGTAGAACATAGTCTGGAAGAACACATAGGCTACTTAAGTTTTTTTATTCCGCGCGGATGGAATCGCGTGTGACAGCTAGTTTATAATAATGGTAAAATTAAGCTTTATTTTTTGTTTTATTTTTCAGATAGAGACGACTATTGGTCTACCATTTTTTCATGATGGTGAGCAATTTTTTTTATTCACCAATTATCACCAGCGACTCCGTTTGCGGGGAATTAAAAAAAAACTTAATAAGTAGTGTTCTTCCAGACTATGTTCTACATTCATGTGCCAAATTTCATTAAGATCCGTTGAGCCGTTCTAGAGGTACCTCCTAACAGACATCCATCTAACTTTCGCATTTATAATATTGGTAAGATTGTAACGGTCTTCTCAGTACTATTAAAATGTCTAATCTAACTTTACTACATTCAACGAGTAATGCCACACTAATTAGCACAATGGATACAAGCAAACACTGGAATACTTGATTGGAATAAATAACTGTCTCGTTAGTCGGAAAACAATTATAAATAAAATCTCATTGCACTTCTCAAATGTATAATTTTTATTCTCAATAGGTGGAGGTGGGCTAGCAATTGTCGCAGGTCTAAGGGGTAGTAAAGGTGTTGGATGTGGCAAAGGTATCGGAGGTAACAAAGGTGTGGGATGGAACAAAGGTTTCGGAGATAACAAAGGACTAGGAGATAATAATGGTCTCGGAGGTAATAAGAAACTTGGATATAAAGGTCTCGGAGGTGCCGGAGTTGGCGTCGCATTACATATAGGTGCAAAAGCGGCCGGCGATTGTGGATACGGCAGCCAGTGGCCCGCGAACAGTAACGGTGCACCAAATGTACACCCGTTGATCGTACCAGTACCCAACGCTAACCAGCCCAAAGGAGACCCATCCACCACACCAGGAGCTAACCCTACTCAACCTAATGGAGATCCATCGACCGCACCAGTAGCAAACCCTATTCAACCTAATGGAGATCCATCGACCGCACCAGGAGCAAACCCTATTCAACCGATTGGAGATCCATCGACTGCACCAGGAGCAAACCCTATTCTACCGATTGGAGATCCATCGACCGCACCAGGAGCAAACCCTATTCTACCGATTGGAGATCCATCGACCGCACCAGGAGCAAACCCTATTCTACCGATTGGAGATCCATCGACCGCACCAGTAGCAAACCCTATTCAACCGATTGGAGATCCATCGACCGCACCAGAAGCAAACCCTATTCAACCGATTGGAAATCCATCGACCGCACCAGTAGCAAAACCTATTCAACCGATTGAAGATCCATCGACCGCACCAGTAGCAAACCCTATTCAACCGATTGGAGATCCATCGACCGCACCAGGAGCAAACCCTATTCAACCGATTGGAGATCCATCGACCGCACCAGAAGCAAACCCTATTCAACCGATTGAAGATCCATCGACCGCACCAGTAGCAAACCCTATTCAACCGATTGGAGATCCATCGACCGCACCAGAAGCAAACCCTATTCAACCGATTGAAGATCCATCGACCGCACCAGGAGCAAACCCTATTCAACCGATTGGAGATCCATCGACCGCACCAGAAGCAAACCCTATTCAACCGATTGAAGATCCATCGACCGCACCAGGAGCAAACCCTATTCAACCGATTGGAGATCCATCGACCGCACCAGTAGCAAACCCTATTCAACCGATTGGAGATCCATCGACCGCACCAGTAGCAAACCCTATTCAACCGATTGGAGATCCATCGACCGCACCAGAAGCAAACCCTATTCAACCGATTGAAGATCCATCGACCGCACCAGAAGCAAACCCTATTCAACCGATTGGAGATCCATCGAACGCACCAGAAGCAAACCCTATTCAACCGATTGGAGATCCATCGACCACACCAGTAGCCAATCCTAATCAAAGCAATGGAGATCCATCGAACACATCAGGACTTAACGATAATAAACCAAATGGAGACCCCTGTACCAAACAAGTACCTTCCGATAATGAACTCAATGGAGACTCATCTACCATATTAGATCCTAAGGATAACCAACCTTATAGTAACCCATCAACGGCACCGGGAGCCAACCCTAATCAACCCAATGGAAATCCAACAGTTACTCAAGATCCTAATATTCCATCGCCTGTACCGAACGTGCCTGCCAGTGTTCTTCCAGTAGACCCAATTACAGCAGATTCATTGCCGTATCCGACACCACAAGGTGGTGGAAAACCAAAGATACCACAATTAGGTGAGAATTACATTATTACTTCATTTATTATAAGAGATAATTAGCCGTCGCTCGCGACTCCGTCGCCGTGAACTAAAAAATACTTCATTACTAAACTATGTGTTCTTCTAGACTATGTTCTACATCTGTACCACATTTCAGCGAGATCCGTTGAGCCATTCTGGAGATACCTTCAAACAAACATCTATCCATCTATACTTTCGCATTTATAATACGAGTATTAGTAACATTAGAAGTAAGAATTGGAGGACAACATTAACCTCTCTTAGATATCGCTAGACAGGTTATTTCGTTTTGAATTAAAATCACCAGTTGATGTTACTGACAACGACTTAGTTCTTTCTCTATTATTATTAATTCGAGTCCTCACCACTGCTACCAATCGCCATCAATGAAATGGCGAAATCAAAATGGTGCAAATCAAATAGGCACAAAATAACGCTTCAGGTAGCCTGTCCATTGGATATAAAAGTGGTCACAGGTCACAGGTCACAGGTATACTCTTTGGTGGGTTAGTTTAATTGTACTAATTTAATCTGTTGTAGGTGGCAGACGCAGCGTCGGTCACGACCTAGGAGCGACATTCCGTCTTGGTTTGCACGTTGGCGTTGCTAAACGAATTGGAGGCAAGGACTTGCCAAGCGTACGCAAACCTATAAAACCCAAATTATCATGTGATTAGGTAACATATAAGTAATGTCGTTACAAACAATTTAAAAAAAAAATACGTATATTTATTGTAATAATAACCATCCATTTATTAATAACGTCCCTTTTTCTTTTAAACACTCGTGTGTTACAAAAAATCTAACGAAAAACATCGATTTTTTATGATAACTAAATTCAAGTTCGTATCGATTCATTTACTTTAATCGATGTTTTTAATCATGTCACCATATTAATTTTTTAATTAAAATATTTTTCTGCAAAGTATTTCATTATTTATATAAACTCCAAAATTCGATAAGTAGATATTGAATCTCCAATTTAAAAAAAAAACCGACTGACTACATCTATTAACTACATTTGAAAACAAAGATTTTAGAATTTTCTATTTAAACTAAATAACTACTTATTTTAGAATAAATTCGAAACATCGATAAAAAGATTCAGCAATGAAAAAAATTATTATGGCGAATGAGATTTGAACTTGTTCTTTTCACATATTTTTTTAGAAATTCATCTGTCACGTCCAATATATATGTATTATACTGATGTAATATACCCTATGACACTCAGGGGAAGAAGAAGAATGGAATGACATCTAACTCATCAAAATCGGTTCAGCATTTTAAGCTAGTAGAGGTCACAATGTAATTGACATAAAATCCACATACACATACGTAAAACATGACTGCCTTGTCAGTCGGGTAATAAAACTTCAACCGACAAATGGAAAAACGCGCAATGGACATGTTGCAAAACAAATCGCACCAATAACTTAAAGTTTTACCGGCAGGTTTTCAAATTAACTACAGTAACTTAAATTAATTATGGCTATTGTTACACTGAAAAACGTCGGTGGCTAAATACTTGACTTATAATTAGTGATGCAACGGAAGTGTCTTAGCGGAACCAGAAACGGAAACAGATGTCAAAAATAAATTTTAGCAGAAACGGAAACGGAAGCGGAAGCGGAAACAGAAGTGTAAATAATATGAAAAAAAAACATATTTACAAATATTTATTTTTTTGGTAAAAACATTTTGTATTCGTTTTTAATTTATTAAGGCATTGGATATCGGTGTCCTTTAGCCTTCAATGTAGGTATTTTTACTGTGCTGCAATAAGTTAAAATACGTGTTGACAAACGGAGTCTTTTAAATATTGAAAAATTAAAATATTATTAAATAATAAAAATTCACCTTAAAAAGTTTTGGCTCCCAGCAGTTACCTTTTTTATTTTGTAAACAGTGAATGTGTTGAGTATCAAATACACCAAATCTACATTAGAAAAAGATATAATTATTAGGCGTCGGTGGCTCGTGGCACTTGACTTGCAATCTGTACGGGCTAGGTTCGTATCCCGCCATGTACCAATGTGTTTTTCGATTTACATAATATGTACATTTATCCGACGTTCTTACGGTGAAGGAAACCATAGTGATGCTGCCTGCACATATCTGAGAAAAAATTCAATGATATGTGTGAAGTCAACCCGCTCTGGGCCTGTGTGGTTGACTATGGCCTAGTCACCCCTAATTTGGGGTAGGCTCCGAGCCCCTTTGTGGGGATGTATAGTGAGCTGATGATAATAATGATGATGATATATTATATGGTTATCACTTATTCAAAAGTCCATTTAATAACTCGTAAGTAAGAAATAGTCACATTTTGCCAGTTGTCAAATTTTATATGGACAACAACGAGACAGTTAACTCCAGCAAGAGAAACTGATTGTTTCAAACAGCAGCAGAAAATATTACGCGCTTGAATTAAAAAATAAGTACGTAAACAAACAAATGCGACAAGGGCCGAAAGGCCGCGCACGGACTGCGCGTCTCGCGCCGCGAGTTTGGATCTCTCAGCCGTCTTAAAGTTCCGTTTTATCTCCGTTATAAAAGTTGCGGAAACAGAAGCAGAAACGGATGTTGAAAAGCACGCGGAACTTCCGCACTTACGGAAACGGAAACAGACATCCGTTGCATCACTACTTATAATCTCCATGTCATGAGTTTAAATCTCCCCATGCCGAGGTCCCCTCTCACGGGCCCTTGAGCCCAGTCACTCCATGGAGCGTCCACCGAAGCGACCTAAGAGCTCGGTGACCTCCCAATCCGGCAATAATAATGAAGAAACAGTCCGAGCCGAGGCTCCTGAGGGAGCCTAGAGAGTAGTTACTCTTAAACGAGGTTTAGGCTAAGCGCCATCTGCGCCCGGCCACATCAAGCCCGGTGAAACTGTAAATGCCTCCTAAAGGCAAACAGTGACTACTCAGTCATAAAAAAAGAAGCACTAGAGAAGTAGAATATAGAACACTATTTTAAATTCCAAGATGGCTGCCATTATAAAATAGTGGATTACATATTGACATAATTTTGCAAAACCCGCTCAACATAGTTTACAAAATATAGAGCTTGTCTAGTAGTGTGTGCATTATGAAAAATCCTAAATGGTTTTGTAACATTTTTCATCCGCCATTTTGTAAATCTGCATACTCTGTTCGTGAAGGCCTTCCATTTGATACCTGGGGTATGTTCCGATATGCACTGCGACCACTGTACAGTGTGACGTCAATTCAGTATACTGTGAAGCCGTTCCTTTATAGTCAGTTATACTGGTTATCCCGTATACTGTCAGCCGCATTTTTTGACGCAGCATTCAAATGAGTGTATTCAAGTTTTCTAGTACATTAAAAAAACTGTTTTGGAGTACTGTCAAATAAAAAATATTTTAATTAATATTAATTGTAAATTGAATTTATAATATAATAAAAGTAAGTACTTTTTCAAAAAAAAGAATATGTTTTTCATTACTTAACTTATATTAACTTTGTGTGTAAGTTTTAATTGTAAGTTAACATTATCAACACAGTCTAATAAGGTTAATTTTTGCAATTCTTCCATTGTTTTATTTATTAATCCAAACTAATTACAGAACTTTAAAATTTTCTGATTAAACTGTAGCTTTGTTTATAAGACGTTAGGCACTCGAGTTGTTTTGACTGATCACGTGATCAAGGTACTGAGAGTACCTTACCTCGAAAACGCCAGTGCTCACTGTAGAATATGGCGGCGATTTATGACGTCATATATTTCCCTAGGGTACTGCGGCAGTATACTGGCAGTCCATAACGGAACGAATTTTTCTACAGTGATAGCACTGTGCAGTGCTCGCAGTGCATATAGGAACATACCCCTGATACCCATGTCATTGTATCAAAATATGTCATCGATAATTTTAACGATGGCTATCTTATATTTACAATGACACTTAGTATCAAAAATTGCATTGTCATCAGGACCAAAGGTTTGTACCAAATATCAGAAAAATGAGATAAAGGGAAGCGGGTCTTATTAAGGTTACAAGATTATTAGTAAGAAGTGAATAATAAAAGACAATTGTATTACATGCGGAAATTTATTTTACTTTACAAAACTATGTCATAACTTTAAAAAAAAAATTAAATCATTTATTAGTAACTGAAAAATGTGAAGAAATCTTGAATGTTGTTCCTGAAATCTAAAAAAAAGAAATATATATATTATAATAAAAAAAATAAAAAAAGATATCTCAATTCATAAACTTCTTAAGCATAATCCATCCATTCTTTCTTTTTCAACCAATTGATCATTTTATTACTAGCTGTCGGCCGCGACCCCGTTCGCGCGGAATTAAAAAAAGAACTTAATTAGTAGCCTATGTGTTCTACAAGACTATGTTCTACATCTGTGTTAAATTTCATCAAAATCCTTTGAGCAGAGACGGACATACCTTCAAACATCCATCCATCTAAACTTTCTCATATATATAGTCAGAAAGTCGTGTTAGTTACACTATTTATAACTCAAGAACGGCTGAATCGATTTGACTGAAAATTGGTGGACAGATAGCTTAGAACCAGGAAACGGACATAGGATAATTTTTACCCCGTTTTCTATTTTTTATTCCGCGCGGACGGAGTCGCGGGTAAAAGCTAGATTATCATATAAGTAAGAAGTAATATTGGAAATTGCGAGATCTTATGAACATGTTTATTAACTTAAATTAATATAGAGAAGTGCAAACATACACACGCACACACTTAAAAACACTATGTTCGAATTTTTAATCAACTAGTTTAAATAATTACCTAATAGCGTCGTTTATTACGGTGATTAGGGCAAAGTTGGAAAGTATAGTTCGCCAGGTGTGCTTGGTGGGAATGGAGTGGTTGGTTCTGTTGGGGCCACGGGACCACTTTCCCTTCCGCTTCTAAAGCCCCCGCTTAGAAGCGATTCAAATCTGGAAATGCCTCCTGAACCCTTACCTGAAGAATACATTGGTCTCTCATTATGATAGTTTTGTACACTTAAGGTTAACGCGCTGTCGACTCGCAACGCGGTGGTCGGCTTGATGGCAAGTGTACTAGCATACGCTGCGCGGACTGTGCTTTGGACACCCATTTTGCTAATAAAGATCATCTTTTTCAGGATCAGTTTTTGATCTCTCTACGTCGCTTTGTGTACGAAAGGTACTGTGCAGTTAGTCTTTGGTTAATTTTTTTGCATGTAATTATTACTAAATGATTTGGAGATATGAAACTGTTTCTATCAATTATTTTTAAATATTTTTTTATATTATAAATTGGTAAATGAACAAGCGGTCACCTAAATTCTTAGAAATAGCAAAGCGACCACTGGCCATGGACATCTGCGATTGCAGGTGCGTGCCCACCTTTAATCAACGCACATATAGAGGATATTTTCCCTTCCTATGCGTCCCCTCCTCCGCTATATCAACTTCCCCCACCTATAATTTCCTTATAAGAAAAGGGTGGGACAGGAACGTGGACTATACGCGGTTTAACTTCCACTTGACGCCTGTCTTCTGTGTGGTCGAGGTATTTTATCGGGCGAGGGCCCATTCGTGCACCCAACAATTATTGTTGTTGCGGTATCTACCACTGTTAAACTGTCTTTAAATTAATAATTTACATAAATGTAATAAGAAAAGAAAACAAAATTAGTGTTGCAAATAAAACCCTAACTTAAAATTTAAAAAATCATACAAGTATAGGAATTTAATCTGGAAGCCTCATTACCCCTTTTCTAATAAGGAAACGATGGAAAAGATTTGGTGGTGACGCATAGTAAGGGGAAATAACTTCTTTCTGTACGTCCCCTTCTCCGTCAATTAAAGGTAAGCAACGTATCTCCAACTGCAATTACAGATGTTTATTGGCAGCGGTCGCTTCGATATATCGAATTCAGGTGGCCGCTTGTTCTTTTGACACCATAGTATTTAAAAAAAAAAACTTTTCATGTAACACTGGCTATTTTAATAACGTAACAAACTTACCAGGAGTGCCAAGGGTGAAACCGACCTAAAAAAAAAATCATTAAAATGTTATTTATTTCTGGAATGGAACCGTTATGCCCAGTTTAAATTTATACTGTCCAGCGCTAGAATTGTAAAGACTAACTGGCGCAAGTAAACCTGTATAGGTTAGTCTTTACAATATGCCAATTATAAGCCAGCGCTGATTTTGAGCACTACTGGCTTAGTGTGCTGGTATAATTTAAACCGGGCAGCCAGACACTATCTTATGTTTATAACAATAACAAAGAAACTAATATAGTTATTACGTACTGAATGCCACGTTATCTCATTTTAAAAGAATAATGATGATAAAAGAAAATTATTGATATAATTACCAAGCAGAGGATCAAAAGAATTTTAACTTCCATCTTGATAGTTTTGTTGGACAATTTTGAAACCAATGAAGAGTGAATATTTTCTATCGGTTTATATACGCACAGATAATAATACAAATAAACGAAAAACATATATGGCAAAGAAACATACAGCTGAACAAAGGCCCAATCTTTTCTGCATTGCAACGCTTAATTATAGTTTGTTTATTATTATAATTTTTTATGTACATTACTTTTCGTGGCCTTAGTTTTAATTATTTAAGTGATCTTCAAATTTTATTTTCTTTTAATGTTTTAATTGTATTTTTTTTTATATTACAAAATGGCAAACGAGCAAGCGGCCACATGAATTCGCCGAAATGGCGAGGCGACCGCTGCCAAAGACATCCGCAATTGCAGATGTTTTGTCTACCCTCAATCGACGAAGGAGGAGACGTACAAAAATAGAATATTTAACGTTCCTATGCATCTCATCCTCCATCAAATTCACCTCCCCTTCCCATCCTTTCCTTATAAGAAAAGGGTGAGAAGGAAAAGAGGACAAAAATTAGGCCTCCGGCACCACACTTATCAGACAAAACGCGGAATTACTTCCACTTGACGCCTGTCTTCTGTGTGGTCGTGGTATTTCACCGGGCGAGCCGGCCAATTCGTGCAACCGATGTTGTTGTTGCTGGCGTCTACCACTGTTATTATAAGTGTTGTAATATCTTTGAACGGATTAAATGTCTTATTATATGCCTCAGGAAAACATACAGCATTGCTTATGAAGACGCATTGTATACTTAGCTTAAATTTCGCGGTCTTTCGCCGTTGACAGTTGGTATCAGCTACGGTTGGTACTACCTGTTCTGTTGCTATTTCACTCGCCAGCCAGGACGAGGAGGCCGATGTCATTTGCGGAGCTCATAGCGTTGTGTACTTTCGTACAAGGCGGTCGTCACTGTACTCAGTAATAAAAAATGTTTAATAGCTAAACATTTACTAGTGTCGAAGTTCATAATTCGAATAAAGCATTCTAAAATATGTATTTGTCTTATATGTTGTCGACTTCCGTCTACTGAACCGATTTAAATGAAATTTGGTACACAGATAGTCTAGTCTAGAGCCTGAGGAAGGACATAGGCTACATTTTGACGCGAAAAAGGGGTTGTAAGGGGTTGAAAGTGAGGGTGGATTTTTTTTTTGGAATTATTGTCATTTTTACAGTTAGAAGCATGAAACCTATTTTTAAGGTTGCTAATTTGATATAAATAAATATGAAAATAAATTTTTGTAAAAATTTTACCCCCAAGGGTGCTAAATAACAATAGGGGATGAAATTTTGTCTTTGAATATGTGAGGTTTTGGTGAATGTTTTATTTAATGTTTTGTTGTTATCCTTACTAATATTTAGTCCAAAACCTGAGTAAGGACTAAAGCTATTTTTTAACGCGAAAAAGGGTTGTAAGGGGTTGAAAGTGGGGGCGGAAATTTGTATGAAAGTACCGTAATTTTTAAAGTTAGAAGTTTGAAACTTATTTTTAAGGCTGCTAATTGATATAAATAAATATGACATGCAATATTTGTTAAATATATTACCCTCAAGGTTCCAATTTGTTTAATATATTACCCTCAAGGTTCCAATATAATATAAGGGAATAGGGGAAGAAAGTTTATATGGGAATCTAAATATATAAAAGAAAGTCGTGTTAGTTACACTATTTATAACTCAAGAACGGCTGAATCGATTTGACTGAAAATTGGTGGGCAGGTAGCTTAGAACCAGGAAACGGACATAGGATAATTTTTACCCCGTTTTCTATTTTTTTATTCCGCGCGGACGGAGTCGCGGGTAAAAGCTAGTCTTATATATAAAAGAAAGTCGTGTTAGTTACACTATTTATAACTCAAGAACGGCTGAATCGATTTGACTGAAAATTGGTGGGCAGGTAGCTTAGAACCGGGAAACGGACATAGGATAATTATTATCCCGTATTCTATTTTTTATTCCGCGCGGACGGAGTCGCGGGTAAAAGCTAGTATATGATATTTATGTGAATATTTTGTAAGTTTTATATGTTTTGTTGTAATTTTTTATAAGTTAAATTAAAATACAACAAGAACAACAAAATTCACACCCGTAACCCAGAGGGGTATGCAGAGACCAAGGACCTATATTTGGCGCGGTTCTGACACACCTCTCTATTGTAATGTCTGGGATGTGTGAATGAAACGACGGTTGGTTTTGGACTGATTTATTCACACGACATTTCGTGTGAATAAATTATATTCGACTACCCACATTATAGTCTACATACACTACATCTTCTACATTCATACATCAACGCATAGCACGTCGGTTAAGTAAAATAATTAGCCAAAATAAAATGCTACCCGAAGACAATATTTCACGCGGACGAAGTCGCGGGCATAGCTAGTATAATATATAGGTATAGAGAGAATTGTTAGCATATGCGTTAGCGCGATTTGTTACGGATGAGGCGCTTAAATCTTATAATGTAAAAATTGTAGGATCTTTTCGCTTAATTTCTAAGTTTTATACTACAAAGATTCGCCTCTTTCTGGAGTCGCTATTAAGCACTGTTTTTTTTTAATGAGTTGCGAACCGAAAATGTATCTAATTTTATTGATAACTAGCTGTCGCACGCAACTCCGACTCCGCGGAATTAAAAAAAAAGTAATAAGTAAAGTAAGGAGTAATTATAGATCCTTAAATTTTGCTAAATAAAAGTCCTTGGTGGCATATATCTATCATCTATGGATGTCTCAAAAACAAAAGTCGATTAAAATGCACACGAAAAACAGCGTCGTAAGCTTACGGCACTATTATAGTATATTCGATATGAATCCTTATCCAAATATATAATGTTTGAAGGCTAGAGTATTAAATGCAGATTAAATTAGCCTTTCAAACTATATAATTCTGATCAATAGTTTGGAAGATATCAAATAATTAAAAACTACGTGCATCCGAAAATTGCTAGTGCAGCGCGCGGCTGGACAAAATTAAAGGCACGCTACGATGTATTAGTTCGTTAATTTTCAATTTGTATACCGATTTTGATAATTATATCTTTGTTTAAAGGTTGAGAGGTTATCTGCTGCATTCTAAATTAGTTTTTGAATTGAAGTACACACATATTAATTATTAACATACGTTTCAAGCTTCCCATCAACATGGTTATCAAATATAAGGGCTTGACTAGTAGTGTCCATTGCATTATAAAAAATCCAAAATGGCCTCCGTCACAAAATAGTTTACATAGTTCTGTACATTTGTCATCCGCCATTTTGTAATGCTTGCCATGTTCGTGAACAAAGTATACGGAATCCCAGCCTTTTCATTTGATGACCATGACCATGTGGCGGGGGTTGTAAAAAATATGTCATTGTCACTTTTGTTGGTCTTAGATTTACAATGACACTGAATATAGGTATAAAAAAATTGCATTGTCATCAGAACTAAAAGTGTGTACCAAATTTAAAAAAAAATCGAATAACGGGAAGGGTCTTATATAGGTTACGAGATATACATATATATGAATAAATACGTAGTCAATAAATAAACTAATATTTAATAGGAATTATATAATAAAACATACAATTAAAATATATGCAGAAATTCATTTTACTTTACAAAATTTTGTCACAATTTAAAAAAAAAAACATTGTTTAAATCATTTATTGGTAACTGAAAAATGTGAAGAAATCTTGAATGTTGTTCCTGAAAGAATAAAAAGGAAAATATATGTAAAATAAAATACATATGAAAAAAGATAAATATATGCATTCATAAACTTCTTAAGCATTAACCATCCATTCCTTCCTTTTCAATCAAATCAATCTCTAAACTCCGTTCGTGTGGAATTTAAAACTTAAAGTACTATGTGTTCCTTCAGACTATGTTCTACATCTGTGACAAATTTCATCAAGATCCGTTGAGCAGTTACGGAGATATCTTCTAACAAACATCCATCCATACATCCAACTTAACTTTCGCATTTGTAATATTAGTAAGGAATTTTTAATAAACAAGTTTAAATAGTTACCTAGAATGTCGTTTAGTATGGTAAGTTGGGTACAGCTGGAGTGTTTGGTACAGCTGGAGTGTTTGGTACAGCTGGAGTGTTTGGTACAGCTGGAGTATTCGGTACAGCTGGAGTGTTCGGTATAGCTGGAGTGTTCGGTATAGCTGGAGTGTTCGGTACAGCTGGAGTGTTCGGTACAGCTGGAGTGTTCGGTACAGCTGGAGTGTTCGGTACAGCTGGAGTGTTAGGTACAGCTTGGTTTCCGGCACCACTTCCCCATCCACCGCTTAAGCCACCACCTATCGCCAAGTCGAATCCGGGACCGTATCCTGCACCAGCACCGTATCCTGCACCAATACTTTCATCTCTTATTTTGATAAATATGTACACTTAATGTTATCGCGCATTGCTCCACTGGCGAGTGGACGGCTTGATGGCGAATGAATGCTTCGAAGACAGTGCTTTTGATACCCGTGCAAGTGAGAATGACAAAGTTTTGTTAACAAAAAAGATAATTTTCAGGCCCCACTGATATCTACACATCGCCTTGGGTACTATGGGCCTTAGAGTAATTTGAAGTTATTCTTTAGTTTTTTTTCTTGGTTTGAATAAGGTATTCATTTGCGTTTAACGTCCTGGGTATGACGTTAAACTTCCTAGTCGCCAACCCGCATGCCCAGCGTGGCGACTTAAGGGCACAAACTTCCCAATGACAAGGCTGTTGATGATGATGATTAATTTGCGTGGAATTACTACTAAATTATTTGGAAATATGAAACTGTTTTTACATGAACATCTGCAATTGCATATGCGTTGCCTACCATAAATCAACGGAGGAGAGGACGCACAGGAAGCGGATATTTCCCCTTCTCATGCGTCCCCTCCACCGCCAAATTCACTTACACTCCTCATCATTTCCTTATAAGAAAAAGGTGGGACGGGAACGTGGACTAAAATTTCTTCTCGCATGCACATTCATCAGACCGTGCGCGGAATTGCTTACACTTGAAGTCTGTTTTCTGTGTGGTCGTGGTATTTCATCGAGAAAGACCAATTCGTGCATCCAAAAAATATTATTGTTAAGGAATGTACGACTGTTAAATTATCTTTAAATTACTTGTTAAAAATGTACATAAGAAACTTACCACTGGGCACTGTAACAAGAAAGCAAAAAAAAACATATATGAAACTTTTAGAATCATATGAGTGTAAGTAAAATTTTCTTTTGAAACCTAAAATAGCAGCAATTAGTTTTGGCTTAAGGCCTAATTTTGGCCTAAGATGAAATATGCAATTGCAGATGCCTTTGGGCAGTGGTCGCTTCCCTATATCGAATTCAGGAAGGTGCTTTTTTATATGAAAAGATGGCAAACGAGCAAACGGTCACCTGAATTTGCCGAAATAGCGAGACGACCGTTGCCCACAGACATACGCAAATGCAGATGCGTTGCCTACATTTAATCAACGGAGGTGAGGACGTACAGAAAGAGAACATTTCCCCTTCCTATGCGTCCCCTCTTCCGCCCAATCCACTTCCCCTTCTCATCCCTTCCTAATAAGAAAAGAATGTGAAGGGGAAGAGGACTAAAATTAGGCCTCCGGCACCACACTCATTAGACGCGGAATTACTTCCACTTCACATTTGTCTTCTGTGTGGTCGTGGTATTTCACCAGACAAGCCGACCAATTCGTGCAACAGATGTTGTTGTTGCTGGCGTCTACTGTTTGCTCGTTTGCCACCATATAATATAAAAAAATAATTTCTGATATAAAACTACTTTAATAACGTAACAAACTTACCAGGACTGCTCAGGGCCATGCCAACCTAAAAAACAAATAATTAATTACAGTAAGACGCTAGCGCTGGTCTGGCATGGACTTTATGGTTTTACTGGAGCCAGTTAGTGTTTACATTATTCCAATTATAAGACAGCGCTGATTTTGATCGCCACTGACCTACTGTTCTGGAATAATGTAAACCAGGCATCCAGTCACAATCTAATGTTCGTACATTATATCTCATTAACATAGACCCTTCGTACCCAGGTTACGCAAATCTCAGGTACTATTGTTTGATCTTTTCGTCGCGACTATCGCGTTGCCCGCGCTTCATACTCGCAACATCGAACGTCGATGCAAGTTCTCTTTTCGGCTGAGAGGAATTTAGAAAATTTCAGCTGTATAGATTTGCTCCTACAATCACCCAGTATCGGAGATTTGCGCAGGCAGGCGCTTCAGAACGAGACAAACGTATAGGAAATACAAATGTTTGTCTCGCTATTAAACGATTGTCGAGCGTTATGTCTAAATGAGTCCTAACTTAGGTAGGCTCAGAGCTCCTTCTGCGAAACTGTCATCTTGCCGAAGGAGGAGAAGGAGCGGGAGCGCGAAGGGGACCCCCTAGCGCCTCCGCTCCGGCGCAGGAGAGTGGGGAGAAGGAGGCGGCAATACGCTGCTGCCCTTCTCCCCAACACTCATAACTGAGGGCCTTAGGGCCAAACGCAGGCGGGGTCACGGAAGTAAGCTCACGCGTTTCCCGTGGCCCCGCCGTAACGCGTCAGAGGGAAGGCTCAGAGCCCCTAAGTGGGGACATAGCCGACGATACAATCAATAATTAAATAATAATAATTATAAAAGAAAATTATTGATATAATTACCAAGCAGAGGATCAGAAGAATTTTAGCTTCCATCTTGATAGTTTTGCTGGACAACTTCGATACCAATGAAGAGTGAACATTTTCTATCGGTTTATATACGCACAGATAATGTAAATAAACGAAAAATATGTATTTGTTTTATATGTTACGTAAACTACATCCATTGATTTATTTAATTCTATAATATAGAGGCTAGCATAATTGTCTGTTTGTTATAATATTCTTTTTTTTATATTGCAAGGTGACAAACGGACAAACGAGCAAGCGGCCATATGAATTCGCCGAAATGGCGAAGCGACCGCTGCCCATAGACATTCATAATTGCAAATGCGTTATATACCGTCAATCGACGAAGGAGGAAACGCACAAAAAGAGAATATTTAACCTTCCTATGCATCTCCTCCTCCATCAAATCCACATCCCTTCCCATCCTTTCCTTATAAGAAAAGGGATGGGAAGGGAAAGAGGACTAAATTAGTAATCAATCTGCAAGCATATAACGTTCGGGTGGTGCAACAACTTTTTGAAGTAAAGCTTTTTATACGGACGTTTGGTTTATCATTTAATCCGTGAAATACATCAGATTAACTACTGCTACGTGTTACTCGTTATATGTACAATATAATACATAGATATAGAGAGAATTCTTGGCATCTGTGGGACGAAAAGGGATGAGCGCATAAATCTTATTATGTACAACTTGCAGGATTTTTTTTCGCTTAATTTTTAAGCTTTATACCTTTAAAGATTCGCTTTCTTTGACGTAGCTAAACGGCACTGATTTTTTCGATAATTGTGAACCAATAATTTATTTAATTTTATTGATAATTGAATTTTCAACTTTGTATCTTGGTAATAAGATTTATATTTTTTTAATCGATAACAGATTATAACAGATCCGTGAACATTCCTGTTCCTATCTCACTCTATGTAGTTTCACCAAAAACCAAAAATCAAAATAATATTTTATCCACAAGCAACACCGAAGGTAAAATATTAACTCTATGAATCGCAATATTGACACAGCCGTCAAATTTTTGGGCGCGGAAATGGAAAAATTTTAACCATAGCGTATTGTTCTAATTCATTTATTTATTCAGCTTTCGGATTAATGGAAAATTTTATGGTTTGGTAAATTTAAATATCTATTACATTACGTTACATTCTGAACACTCCTGTTATTTGCCTTGAACTGACAATTAACAGGAGTGTTCAGAATAATATTATATGTGACCTCTGAAAAGTGCCCATTGATCCCGTATTTGAAAATAACTCAAGTTCAACCCTCCCGTTTTTATATAATGTTGCCCGCGACTCCGTCAGCGCGGGATTAAATTAAAAACGTAATAAGCCTATGTGTTCTTCCAGACTATGCCTTTCATCAAAGTCTGTTCGGATGATCCGTTTCGGAGATACCTTCAAACACATCCATCCTTCCATCCAATGAAACATTCGCATCTGTATATATAAAAGAAAGTCGTGTTTGTTATACTATTTATAACTCAAGATCGGTCGAACTGATTTATCTGAAAATTGATGCGGAGGTAGCTTAGAATTAGAAGACGAACATAGGAACTTTTTTATCTTGTGTGCATTTTTTTTATTCCCAGCGGACGGAGTCGCGGGTAAAAGCTAGTTTATAATATTAGTAAAATGAAAAAAAATATACTTCATATTTTTTTACCAAATGGGGGATCAATAGAGACTTTTAAGAGGTCACGTATAAATAGTATATCGAATATTCCTGCCAATTTTTAGCTCTATACAAATTTTCGTAACTTTAGTTTATAATTATTTTTGGAATATTTTCTTGACCGTCAATTTTAGACCCTTTTTCCACAAAGCGACTACTACTTCATGTTAAGTCCTGGTTATACCAGTGGAAATAAATCACTCTAAATATTAGTTGAAAAATGTTTGTTAATCATTTCATAGCCTGAAGCTATAAATCTTTTATTACTTTGATACTAATTTGATTGTCGTAATATTAATGAAAAATTACGAACATAACTATGATAATAGTTTACCACATTGGTACATGAGCTAGCATGTGAATTATGTTTTTTAAATCACTTCAAATTTTAGGTAAGAATCAACAACTATATACCTTTATCTTATTAATATTATAAATGCGAATGTTTAGATGGATGCATGTGTGTGTTCAAGCTCGAAGGACCATTTTTTAATCATAGGAATTTATATAGCGCCGCTCTCGCTTGATGATGCAGAGTCACAGCAAAATAACGTCCGAGTCAGTTACACAATTGAGGAATGTATTCATAAAAAGTACACACAGGAAAGAAGAAAGAACGAACGAATGATATAAAAGGAAAAAAATTGCCATACATGTGTTAGGGTTGCCAACAGCATGGATCTCGCTGAAATTTGACGTCATAGTCTGAAAGAACACATAGGCAACAAATTAAGTTTTTTAATCCCGCGCGGAAGGAGTCTCGGGGGACAGCTAGTCTTATAATTGTTTCTTGTAAACTCCTCACTTAAAATTAGGCCTCCGACCCATACCCTCATCAGATTGTACGCGGAATTGCTTCCACTTGACGCCTGTCTTCTGTGTGGTCGTGGTATTTCACCGAGAAAGGCTCATTCGTGCACCCAACAAACATTATTGTTGCGGGATGTACCAATGTTAAATATTTATAAGATTGTTATAGGTGTTTTAACAAGCGTAGTGGCTGCATATAGAGACAGCCATGAAGGGTTGCATGGTGAAGGAAATTTGGAATCAATTAAGCTCAATCCAAGAATTATAGAGAACAGAGAACAATTGAAACGAATTATTAAATATTTAAACGGACATTATGATGAATATGAAGGAACTGAAAATAGTCTATTGGGTAATTTTGTTCCAAAAGGTGAGTTATTTAACGAACTGTTATGAGCCTCGGGTATGAAGTATTTAAAAAAAAAAAAAAAAACTATATTAAATTTTTGGACAACCGTCCGGATAGATAGGATGCTGGTATGAGACTGGGCCGAGTAAATGAGTATATAAAGGTTATAGGAATGCTGGATGGGCAGGAAGATAGCTAGGGTGTGCATTATAGAATGCAGTCAAGGGATGTAACAGAACGTAACCGTTATATAAATAATTAAAAGAAAAATATACAGAAACATAACTTATAATTGACGAAAAAAATAAACGAAAATTGCCTATTTTTACTAAGATTGAAAGATCATGGTATGGGCAGTGAAAGAAATAAATCAATTCAGCATGGTACGATTAAATTATAAAGAGACAAGGATCACAGGTGATAAGAAAGGTGTTAAAATATGAATGTGGAAGGTATAAGGGTAGAGGGAGGCCTAGAAAGTGATGGATTGTGTGAAAGGTATGATGAAGATAGATTGATTTGATGAACTAAAATCTGTTGCATCAACAACAACCTGTGGAATAAGGACCTCTATAAATGGATTGATGGTATTTGTGCCTATCCGATTTTCGCCATAATGGCGCTGCTGTTATTGGTTTATAGCGGTCGTGAGAATTCAAATTAATATTAGAGAATTAACTACATGTTAGTTAAAGTTGAAACGAAACGAAAGCTGTCATTATCATAACCTATTATATTTATAGAGATTAATCGATTAGTATATAGTGATGATGAATAAGGGTAAAGTGATATCCTTTTATTATTTTTCAGATAGAGACGTTGAGAATAATATAGTTAACGAACAGGAGGCGAGAATTCTTGCAGCATTAAGTCTTCTGCAGAAGAATTACAACAATCTTCTTCGTCATGGCAACGAGCAGAAAAGACCGAGATTATTATACATCGATAATCCCGAAGTTCTAGAAGAATACAAGAATAATCTGAGAGGCTTCTCGTATGTATTGAGTGGTTAAGGATTAGTTTAACTCAGATTTCTTTTAGTATATGATAAATTGTTATGACTCAAATACGTACAAATTGTGAAGGCTCACCCTGTCCTGAGTCTGTAACTAGGCAATTAACATACCCCTACTGCTCTAAGCGCACAAATATTTACAAACATCGCCATTTTGAATCAGATATGTTCAGACTGAATCACCATTTTACCATCGCCGTAAATTCGGACAAATGTAATAACATTACCTAAGCAGATAAAAAAATTATAAAAAAACAGATGCACTAACGATCTAATGGATGAGATAGCGCCGCCTAAATGCTGCATTTAAAAACAAAGATTTACAATACTTTCTCATTTTATAATAAATTTTATTCCTTATTAATTATTAATTATTATTTACGTGGATTTGACGTAGGACGGGTCTCTTTCAGTGCGACCCCTCCTTGCCCGATAAAACAAATGTGGAATTACGGATGTCTATGGGCAGCGGTCGCTTCGCTATTTTGCTCGTACGAAAAATATTACCCTCTTATCAGTCGGGTAAAACCTTTTAATTGACTACAGGGAATACACATGACATTCAAGACAATCTTATTCAAGTTACCCGTCACAATACAACAAATGACGATGTAACTCGATTTTTACCCTCTTTTATTACCATTATGGTGGGGACAGGTAATAGTTCTGTGTGAGACTGTGTTCATTGCAATTGCCTGTTGTGCCCTTTCTGTACATCGCACTGGGCGTTCGCCCAACCGCGCCCTATCCTAACGCCGGCCCTGCCTCAAAAATACTATTCTTCGTTCAAAAAATAAATCAAAATATCTATGTAATTCTAGGCCTTGGTCATCTTCGGATTCCGCAGTCTATGATTCAGATGACGACAGAATTTTGACGGACGAACTTTTTGGTCATAGAAAGTTTGACATTAATGGTAAGACATGGACTAAGAGCTCTCTTTGTTTATGTACACCCTGTACTAATTAACTATAGTTATAACATTAACATTGACTTCCTAAGCGTGATATAAAAAACTGAATAGCCCATGTCCTATTCCAGATTGTAATCTACGTCTGATCCTAATTTCATCCGGATCCGTTCAGCCGTTCTGGAGTTACATGGTTACATACATCCATACAAACATTCAAATTAATATATTATATTAGTAAGATTAACATAAAATACTTTACCATTCAATTTCAGGACCGTCTAAAGATAAAAACGCAGAAAAACGTAACCACAATCGTTCTCGTCACAAAAATCATGGAAGTAAAGCTTCTAACGATCCAGGATTAAGAAACAGCAAAAATATACATGCAAAAGGACGCTTTAAAATAGCTAAAGACAAAAGAATACCACAAATAACAGAAGGCAAAAGACCAAAAATTAAAAAAAAACACGACAAAAAACATAAGTTTTCTGATGACAATTTAGACGTTAGCAATTTAAAATTCGATAAAAGAGAAAAAATTGCCGCTAACATTGAATTGAAAGAATTCAAAAAAGACCAGAGTAGACCGAGTAGACCGAAATATACTGATAAGAAATATCCTATAGATGACATGTGGGATAAAAGTATGGATGACAACAAATTTATAAGAAAAAGACCAATTACCGAAGAGTTAATTCCTAATAAACGTGGTGGAAGAATTTCACAGTCTTTAGGAAGAACTTTCATACCCTATATAGCAACGAAAACTGTTTATGAAGATGATTAAAATGCAATCTAATGTTTTTATCTTTTACCAGTGTTTTTTTTATTAGACTATTAGATAGTCGCCCACAACTTCATCCAAGCGGAATAAAAAAACCTTAATTAGTAGCCTATGTCTTCTTTCAGACTATGTTCTACATCTATACCAAATTTCATCGATATCCATGCAGCCGTTCTGGCGATAGCATCAAACAAACATCTATCCAGCCATACATCCATACATTGGTAACTAAAATATTAGTAAGATATTATAAGGTGCGAGCAAACGGCCTCCTTCACCTGAATTCGCCTAAATAGTGTAGCGACCGCTGTCCGTAGACATCCCCAATTGCAGATGTGTAGGATACCTTACAACAAAAGAGAATTCCTATGCGTCCACTCCTTCGTCAACTCCACTTCCACATCCTAAATAAAAGGTCCATGCTAAAAAGGTGGAAAGCGAAATAGGCCTAAAAATAGACCAAATAATTTTAGTATTCTGATCGACTACCCTTAAAGCGTCGTTTAATATGTGTTTCATTCTTCTTAAGAGTATTTGATTGATTAGAAGGTTTATGTTTAACTGCCACACCCGATTAAATACAAAAATCCCCGCTTTCAATCCCCTACTATTATGAACATATTAGGGTGGCCCAAAAAAATAAAATTTTTGTTTTTTTCGATTCTCGTGTGAAAATATGTGAGTTTACTATGTTTTAAGAACCTCCACCAAAGGACAGGTTAAAAAAAAAATCTTAAAAGGTCGCTCAGAATTTTTGAAAAATTCCAAAATTGCCGAAAATCAGATTTTTTTTTGTTTTAGTTTTTTTTTCTCGTCATGTCATCTTTTTAAGTGTAAAATAATATAAGGTTTCTGAAAATTTGACGTCAAAATTTTATTTTCTAAAGGTCGCTCCGAATTTTTATAAATTTCTCTTTTAAAAAGATATAAAGTATTTACCTTGGAAATTTATAAAAATTCGGAGCGACCTTTAGAAAATAAAATTTTGACGTCAAATTTTCAGAATCATAATGATCATCAGAATGATTTTCGGCAATTTTGGAATTTTTCAAAAATTCAGAGCAACCTTTTAAGATTTTTTTTTTAACCTGTCCTTTGGTGGAGGTTCTTAAAACATAGTAAACTCACATATTTTCACACGAGAATCGAAAAAAACAAAAATTTTATTTTTTTGGGCCACCCTAGAACATATGTTACCATTGACCATGTTACCACATTGACTATGGCAAATGTTAAACACAATAAACAGTGGTATTGATCGTGGAAACCTTTGCTAATTTGAAATTCTCTCGTATCAGTCAAGTTCACATTTCATGCTGTTTTTAATAATAAATAAAATATATTTTATAACCTTTGCCAATATAGCAGTATATTTACGAATGTTGTTAAATAAATATAAAACAAAAATATTGAATTCGTTTCATCGAAAAACATGAAGACTGGTTTTGTATTGGGATTATGTTTTGGTAAATAATATAAATATTATTATTAATTATTAAGAATTTTATATTATACTAGCTATCGCCCGCGACTCCGTCCGCGCACAGTTAAAAAAAACTTAATAGCAGTATGAAAAATTGATAGTAGCTGATTCTCAGTCCTGAATATGAATATAAAATTTCATAACAATCGGTCAAGCCGTTTCGGAGGAGTATGGTAACTAACATTGTGACATGGAAATTTTATATCTATATATATATAAAAGAAAGTCGTGTTAGTTACACTATTTATAACTCAAGAACGGCTGAATCGATTTGACTGAAAATTGGTGGGCAGGTAGCTTAGAACCAGGAAACGGACATAGGATTTTTACCCCGTTTTCTATTTTTTTATTCCGCGCGGACGGAGTCGCGGGTAAAAGCTAGTATAAGATATAAGAGAGGGGGCAAACGAGCAGCTTGAACACCAAGGTGTTCATCGACGCCCATGGACATCTGCAATACCAGAGGAATCGCAGATGCGT